>NW_010256496.1:11275-24781 GCF_000690775.1 Eurypyga helias
CGCATTGCTGTTTGCAGATGGCAGATTGTTTCCACCTGTCTCGCCTTGCCCAGTGGAAAGGTTTTTAACTACTTAAGGTGCAAATTGCACCCAAACTCCATCCACTGTGATCTGCTGAAGGGAGGAGTTTTAAAAACAAAGCAAAAGATTTCTTCTCTCCTCCAAGTTGTTTCAATTTATTCTATCTGTGAACTTGTCTCTACTGAACAACTACTGAAAAAGGGATGAAACTGGACAACTGTGTGTGTGTTAGTTGTGTCCCAAAATGTGTCAAAGGTGGCTAAGAGTCATAGAAACCACCTGATGAGCCAAACTCAGTAAAATATTATGGTCAGTGGAGGAGACCTTTTGTTCAAACTCCCAGGGAAGAGGCACGTGGTTCACTTGGGGTGATGTGCCCCGTTATTTTGAAAACTGTCATCTTGCTGATATATTGGGAGAGCCCTGCTGCAGCCCTCTTCGGTGGCATGCTGGGCTTCTCTGGGCCCTTCTATCTCTCAAAAGAGCTATAGGTAAAAAACTAGGTAGTGACTTCTGCTTTCCAGAGGAAGAGGTGGCAGACAGCAGAAACTTTAAATTTAAAGTCTTTTCTCTAGAATAAATGATTGTTCTTTTAAGGTTTAAACTTTCTGTATCTGATGTTGATTCAGAACACGGTAATTTTGTGGTGCTGTACCACTATAGCTTTAAGTATTGTCATAAATAACCACGTCTAGGTGTTAGAAAAATAGCTCCTGAACCAGATAGTTGCACTTAAATGCCAGGTCTGTGTCAAGACAAAACCTCTGATTAGATGTGCACTCTGTTAATGTTGATTAAAATTACAGTCTCAGTTAGTAGACTGTGGCGATAGTGCCCTTGTGTTGCTATAGGCAACCAACACATTGAAAACTTACTGAATATTGGATTTATATTTGTTTGTGTGGTCTTTCTGGTAGAAACAGGGTTTCTACCCATTGGGGAAGTGATCTCTGACAGCCCTGAGAGTGCATAGGAGCAATGCTAACAAGATCAGGGATTTAGATGTCTGTTCTCAATTATTTTTAAAATGTCTTTCTACTGTAGAATGGGTTTTCTGTTTATGTCTGTCTTTCCTTTGCTTCCTGGGTGATCAGGGGTAAACACATTGAACCACACAACCCTCAGCTTGTGTATCTGAAGTTAACACATGAATTTTGAGTTTACACTTCAGCGATGCCTCTGAGCTTCTGGCAGGTCTCCCTGTGGAGGTACCGGCCACCTTCCAAAGAAACCGAGAAGGCAGGTGGGGGTGACAAGACTAAATGAATAGACTGTTTGCATCAACTTTGCTGTGGAGCTTAGCAGCTCATGGCTCTCCTGGAAGCAGTGGGAATTCTGCAATGAAAACAACACAAAGAAAAATTAATTGCATCCTGGCAATGAAACAGTGTAGGGACGGAGTGCTAGACACTTGTGTTCCACACATGATCTCTAGTGGGATCTTGCAGCATTGATTTTTGTCTTTGCACCCACTGGCTGATCTCACTGAAGTCAGATGGTAGTCAGCAGCCATCGTAGGCTAAAATGGCCTTTTGTGATGAGTGTGACGTCCACATCCCCTGTTCTTCCTGAATAGCCACCGCTTCTCTTGTTCCTACAGACAGGATGTTACAGGCTGGCTTAATACAGGACCTACAATTCTGAAATGGTTTCACTCTTATGTGGACAAGAAGAATATGATTGTGCCTTTACCAGAAATAAAAAATAGTTTTACAAAAACTTTTGTCTCTTACAACTTCATGATTTGGCTGTGTCTTTCAGCCGGCTGGTGTGGGATTAACTATCTCTTTCATTATAACCCATCTACCATTTTCTTCTAATGGATTTCTTACGTCTCTTTCATGGAAGGAACCTCCTGTCGAGTATGGGGTAGGATATTATGTACGCCTCCTTGGCTTCACGGTGGTGATGGCTGTTACAAACACATGCGGAAATGAATGGGCATGTGGTGCTGTTCTCCCTTTCCAGGAGCATCTGAGTTTGCATCTGTGCTGTAACCATGTCAACAACTCCAGCACAGTGTAGAGATGCCTGAATTGATGTTAAACTAAGCTGCTCTGTCCGGTTATCCCAGCATGGAGCCCAGCAGGACTGCAAGGTCTGTCCCAAAAGGCAGGCAATTTAACCTTTACAGAGCTTTGTGCTTTCCTGATCAAAATATACTTCAAGTAACTTGTTTAAAAATAAACGGAGTTGTCTTTCAGCTGCACTGCAGTAACTTCGATAGTAGCAAATCCCTCAGAGCACTGACATTTACTTTTAGCCACGTGGAAGTGATTTGCCTCTAAGCTATGCAAGAGCACGTGCCAGTCATGCAGAGGTTGGTTGTATTGCCTCTTGGTTCCATGTCTTCACTTACTAACATATTCGAGCTACTTTCAGTGAGGTCACTCGGGGAGAGTCTGGAGGGAGACTTTCTGATGTTCACCTGTTTGACTTTAGCCTTATGGGTCCTAAAGGATGTATGTTGTAGGTAACTCTGCAGGGGTGGCAGTGGCAGTGTGGAAATTGCTTACAAAATAAGAGAAGAAAACATGATCTCTTGTAACAGTCACTTGCTGAACTAAACGGTAATTAAATTTCCAAGCAACCAGTAAGTGCTACAGAATATTGCACAGAGTTGTGTTTTATGCAAGACAGTGGTTATTGGGGGCAGCCTCTAGAGCTTTTGCGGAGTAATGAGATTGCCAGCAATACTGCCATGATCCCTCCTGGAAGACTGTCTGGAAAGTGTTTTGGTAGGAGGATTTTTTGTGTCCTGCAGCTGTTGAACCAGGTCAAGCTGTGTGAATTGACCTCTGACATCTGTTCTATTCTTGCCTGAAAGAATTCTACTCAGGAAACCTTTTTCAAATACTTTTGGTGATTTCTGTAGGTGGCTTACACACTGCCATGGTGTGCTAAGCTCTAGAGGCAATTTGAAACAGGGGAAGACCTCTACAATGCCCCTGTGAAAGCCATCAGATTAGAGTTTTAAATTACTTGTAGGTCTTGGCTATGCCTGTAAAATAAGTAAATGAATGGGTGGGCAAATGCAGACTTAAGTGAAGATTCCTCCATATGCTGTTGGAGGGTTGTGTTCAAAGGAGCCACTACACAGGATGTTTTCCGGGATGTTTCAGGACAGTCACATCAAATAAAGTAAATGTGAAAGCTAAAATGGAAACTTCTGCCAGACCATTGCTGGGTCACTGTTGTGTGTGGGGGGAAAAAAAAAAAAAGAAGATGTAAAAAGTTGGTGCTGGTTGATTGTAGTATTGATCAATCAACGTGCCTCGGTCCTGGCTTCGAGCTGCTATGCAGGGTTTTGTCTCTCGAGGGCAAGTAGCCCCAAAGGAGTGAACATGTGATGTTATTTCCTTGCCGATCTGTAAGGCACTCAGCCCCATGATGCAACCTGTTTATTCACAAACATCCATGCAGTTGTGCTCAGCAGAGATTTGAGCCTTTCCTAGCAGGGAGTTGTTTTGGCTGAGGCTTTTTCTTGATTAAGATGTCAGTATTTTGCATGACACGGTTCTGCACGTCAGCTAGTTCTCTTTCAAAGGTATCACTAAACATGCCTTTCTCAAGCAGTCTTCCTTGCTGCCAGCCCTCACGCTGCTGCCCCCCCATGTTACTTTGGTTTGCCATGGGGTCAGATCCTACTTTAAATACAGCCAAGTGTGTTTGTGTGAAATTGCAGGTTTTTGTCCTTGGTGTGAGAGACACTGAGCTTTGTGTGCACCTGCAAGAGACTGCAGATGAAGCAGCTAAGGAAAGATGGCTTGCAGCTTCCCAGCAGAGGTTTGTAAGGGTTTTTTTGTGTGAAAAGGTCTAGCTGTTGGCAAGGGGGTGACAGCAGGCACTAGCACACTGGTCATGGGACCACCCGAGACGTGACACAGACCGTTGCCTCAATGACAAGCTGTAGCAGAGCAGAGGATTAGAGCCCCTGAAGAAATTCAGAGCAAGAACCCATCCATCAGCCCCGCACACAGAAGAGGGAGCCACAGGCTTGTTGGGTATTCGGTGAGATGGGATTTCTGCAGTGAAAGCAGCAATTAAGCTGTAATTAGGCAGCAGTGGGGATGATGAAGAAATGCCAGAGGCCAGTGACCTCTAACAAGACTTATGATGGGAAGGCACAGCCCTTTAAAGTCAGATTTTTTTCAAGGTCAGAATTTCCACAACCTTGATAGACAAACCTGCCACCGAGACCTGGTAGGATGGAGGGAACTTTGCCAGGGAATATTTAATATAACACTTTCATATATGCATTAGGAGCGCAATTTTAGCTGTGGCAGATGACTGCATTGGTCCTCTCGGCACCAGCTTTCTAAACAAATCAGCATACATTTACCCTCCTTTTTGGAATTTACAGGGGGAGAAGCCTCTGCCTTCTGTTTGACACCTCTTAGTTTCCTGCCTCTGTAAGTGGGTTGCATGCCCAGGGCCAGCCCCTTCCCAGTGCAGGTATGGGAGAGCAAAAGCGATCACAGCATTAGAAATATCTTTAAGTCTGAGCAACATCCAGCTTTTTTGGCCCCCTTATTTTTAAATGGCACTTTGAGAAATTAATGTCAATATATTCATGGGTAGTTAAGTCACTTAATCACTTAAAGCATTAATGACTGGTTTTGGGATACCTGCTTATTTTGCAGAGCATTTCTCAACACCTTGTCATCAAGAGAACAGAATTCAAAAGTGGAGAGGATTGTTCTTCCTGCAGATACTCAAGGCAGCACACTGTTTATTCACAGAAGTGATAAAAACAGTATTGCTTTCTGCTGCTGGAAGACAGAAGCATCTGGTTAGGTATATATGCATGTCCTGTACCAATCTGAGCAAGACACATTTCTGCACCCTGGAGACAAACAGCAAGGCTTCAGAGATGTCTGGTTAGTTGTCAGCCTGTTCTCTGATAAACTTCCCTTATTCTTTCAAGCAGGCACTTAGAGGCATCCTGTGTTGAAAGAGTTAAGCAGAGAAACACTTTTATATCCAAGTCTAAAGAAAGTTTCTGGGAATATTACTGCAAAATTGGGAACACAGTGGTTCCTACACACACTTTTTTACGAAGGAAGAGATAGAGGGAGATGCTTGGGGGTGTAGTGAAAGAGAAATTGCGAAGAGATGTGCATAAATAGAGCTTTACTGGAGAAATTTGGATTATATTATTGCTCATTGTTGCAATCCCAACTCAGTGATGTCTGTCAGATGGTACCAGCTAATCATACAGAACTTACCAGGCATTTCATTGGCTAATGTAATCAAATTTGATTTTAAATATGTAATCAGCTATTTTAAAGATTCAAGACACATTTATTTCAGAATCAACCTGTGTGAAAGAAATTTGCTACTGTCTAAATAAAATATTCAGAAGAACATGTGATAGCAAGACTTCACGGTCAAACTAACAAACTGGAAAAGTCACTGTCTGAACACTTGTGCCTAGGTTTGACATGCAAAGCCCAAGCTTCTTTGGTAATCACCTCTACAGGGGCATGAGAAAGATTTTTTCAGGTTGTTAAGCTGAACTAATTGAATAATAATTTCACAGTTGAGAATTCAATTGGGATTTGGAAAAAGGGAAGAAAACATACTTTTCCTCAAGCTGTGAAAAAGGTCTAAGGAAGAGACCTTTTTGTTTTGAATTCTTGTTGGACCTGTGGTCAGAAATTTAATCAATTTTGCAACACATGACTTCAAAATATGCATTTATAATCTTCAGTGTGCAGCGCTTTTAAGACTCTTCATTGCGTTTTGGAAGTTGGATTTGTGCAACTCGTTGGATTGTTGTGTGATCAGGGCAATCCGCTTACTCCATGTAGCATCAGTGGCATGATGAGTAGAAGAGACTCTGCCTTTGAACATCCAGCCCAGCACGGGTAGTCGAGGTGCCAGGTGCCTTGAGTTTCTATTCAAATGTAGTTTCAGCAGAAGAGTAGGGATCTGCGGGGAGGGGTATCAGATGAACTTGACATGACACCAGAGACAGGGTAAATGTAACAATGGGTGTATGCAGACTGTTACCAGTAGCAAAAATAGTAAGTATGATGTAAGACTAGATTTAGTGGCAAATTGAAATTTAACCTTGTCTGAAAAATGAAGAGATCAGTCATCAGAGTAAAAACTAATGTGTAAATGGAAAGTTAGTCAATGACTCAATTTATGTTCCATGCTTGCTGATTTTATTTTTAAGTCACTGATGTTAATAAGGATCTAAATCCGTTAATCTCATCCTGCTATCTTTACCTTGTAATTCAAGGCAATGAAAACAACCAGTGCTGCAAAGGATATACTGGCAGGAGCAAAGTGTGTTTTTTCCCTTGCCAATTCTACGTACCATGTCGCTCTAACCTGGCGAAGCCCTGTGCCTTCACGCTCTTCTGATCAGTACAGCACAGCCAGGTCTCCACTCCAGTGTTCTGTAAGATTTTATGAAGCCTTGTTTCAACATGTTCTATTGGTTGAGTTTCTTTTGTTCTCATCAATAAATGTTTATTTGCGCTAGTTACTGTTTCATGAAGCTTATTGATAAAGACACAGCTGTTCTAACACAATTGTCTTTTCTCTCACCACAGAATAATGTCTGCTCATGGAATCACTGCAAAGAGGAGAATAAACTTTCCTCCGAAAAACAGCTGTCCATGGACTAACAATCATTGTATTACAGTCTTCATTCAATACCTTTGGGCCTAATCTTAAGGCAGCAGGTTCATCAGTCCTGGCCTACTATGCTGGGAGAATAGACTGGATTTTCTGCGGAGTCTGAGGCCTGAAAATCCTTCCATTACTGTCACCATAGACACAGTACAGTGTGCTTTGTGGAACTAGGGGGGAGAGGGCCACAGTTGTGCATAAGGCAGGCACGTTCTTCCAGGAAGTCTCCCACCTCTCTCTGGCCCTTAGTGGGTCAACAGGTTTTTACCACCAATACTTCTCTAATTCAAAGGCTGGTTTACTTGAGGAGGTGAGGCCTTGCTGGGTTTTGTTCTCTGTAAGACTGAAGAACTTAAGTGAAGTGGGTAGGGTACAGAGCAAATAAAGAAAATAATTGGTCATAAAGACCTGGCACTCCAAACTAGGAGGGATGACTTGGCCTTCCCAAGGCTTCCATCAAGGAGTGGTCCTGACTTGTGGTGGTTACTTTTCCACATTCGCTGGCTGGGTTAGCTCTCACCTGCCTCGGTAGGAAGATGAGCTTTTTATATGAAAAACTCAGTCCAGAACTGGATGCTAACCTAAGATCATCAGGCTGCTTCATGCAGCATCACTTGTGATGGAAGTGGTGCAGGCTAAATCATGCAGTCTCTGAGATTACCAATTCTCTGTTTGGCAGAATATGGTTGTGAGTCCTTAAAAGAATTCAACACTTCAATTCGAGATGAGGGAAGGGATCCTGCCACTGGGTTACATTGCACACTGCGCACCAGGAAAATATTCCTAGAGAACTTAAGTGGAGCGTGTTTGATCAGGGCTATTGAGATTTGCTAAATCTGAATTCTGCTATGTTATTTTTAGAATTGTTTTTCAAATGTGGAGCCATGGTTTAATTTCTATGGAGGACCAGCGTACCATGTGGGCTAACCCTTATAAATGCTTGAGTGGGTTTGGAAGAAGCACATCTGTGTCTAATGAGCGTAATTAGAAATTAAAAACTTGCATTTATATAGCTTTGGGTGAGTAGAAAAGGATTTTAGTACAGAGGCTGTGTCTTGATGTATGCCTGATAGAGGGGAGAAAGGAAAGATGACCTTGGGAAACCTCTCACTAATTTCTTCAAGGTTTTGAGACGTATGCACAAAGCCCACTCTGTTTCAGTCTTTAAATATTGTTAAATCTCTAAAGGTAAATGCTATTAGACATTTTATTATCTTGGTTGAAATGCAGGCAAATGCACAGAATGCCACTGATATGCCCCACTTCTAAGCTGTGGTAGGTGGTGCTTTGAAGCATCTCTGTGTCAGCACGTTTTCAGCAGCACATGGAAACATGAAGGTGTGTTATGAGATAATAATTGAAGTGCAGAGCCTGCCTCCATAACATAGTTTGGTTGCAGAAGCACAGGAGGCTTATGTGACAGTAAGTCTGTCCATTTTCCCCAACATACGTTTTTGTTGTCTGATACAAGCCAACTTTGAAGCTCTTTTCCAAAGATGCTATGTTTCAGGTTCACTGAAAAAACAGCAGTAGGGTAGAAGAGACCCAAATGGCCTCCAGCAGCCCCACTGCTGGAAAGACGGACAGAATTCAGGTAGTGGGGGTCTGCGTGGCAGCTGCCTGCAGCCTGAGCCGTGTGCTCCTGGCTCTCGCCTGGTCCAAGGGGTGCTTTCTGCTCCGTGACAGTGGTGATGCAGGAGGGATGTTGCAGTAAGATGGGGAGGGGATGGTTAAAGGGAAAATAAACAAACCTTTGTGTAACCAAGATTCATTAGTTTTCCTAGACAGAGAACAGCTTGTTAATTTTTAGAAGGAAATAAGAAGGGTTAATTGTTAGAACAAAGATCAGGCTATGGATTAGTGTAATCTAACAACCAGCAGACTACTGACGTGTGAGGTACAAAGCACGTTAACGAAGGGTGAACCTGCCCACCTGGTAGCACAGCACTGTATGAGATGATTCAGAAAGGCCCCTCTGAGCATGATGTTTTGTTAACTTTCATCTTGTTTTTGAGGCTGTAAGCTTATTCCTTCCACCCTGTGCTTCAGCTTCTTTGTTCCTGGTTCTCTGATGCATCTATCCTATTGTCCCCAGTAGCGCAATGTTCCTCTGTATATTGGTTGGTGGTGGGTTTTTTTTTCGTTTGAAGGACATATTGTTATTTCCTTCAGGCAGAAGATGAAAAAAAAAAATATTCTAGGCAGCAGATTAAATTGCTCTGTGAAAGCCTCAGTTACAATGATGCTGGCTTTTCCCTCTCCCACACAGACTTAGATTGAATGGAAGATGTGTTTGGGAGAAGAACCTGCACTAGTATTTCAGACCCTTAACTGAATTAGCTGTCTATCATATCACAACAGTATAGCCACTCAGGTCCTGCTGTGCTCCACTTTCATTAGCAGAGTTCCTTCCTTTCCTTGTACGAATTCATTTCAGAATCTCAGTTAAAATAAAAATTCGTTCGCCCTGCAGCTCTAATGTTCTGGAGCAAAGTGCAGTGGCTGTGGCATTGTACAGCGTTGCCTGTCACCTGACTTGGCTAGCTTGTGTACATCCCATGGGAGGGTGGTGCCTTAGCAGCCTGGCTTTGGGAGCAGCCCCAGCTCAGGCCCCTCGCCCGGCATGGGCAGGGACAGGTGTGACTAGCATCTGCCAGCCAGATTCAGTGCACACCACCTGCTTCTCACAGCAGTGCTGGGCAACAATCTTGGTGTGTTTCATAGAATCTTAGGATCGTTTGGGTTGGAAGGGACCTTAAAGACCATCTAGTTCCAACCCCCCTGCTATGGGCAGGGACACCTTCCACTAGACCAGGTTGCTCAAAGCCACATCCAGCCTGGCCTTGAACACTTCCAGGGATGGGGCATCCACAGCTTCTCTGGGCAACCTGTTCCAGTGCCTCACCACCCTCACAGGGGAGACTTTATTCCTTACATCCAATCTAAATCTCCCCACTTTAAATTTAAACTCATTACCCCTTGTCCTGTTATTAAACACTCTTTTTAAAAAGTCCCCCCCCAGCTTCCTTGTAGCCCCTTCAGGCACTGGAAGGTGCTATAAGGTCTCCCCGGAGCCTTCTCTTCTCCAGGCTGAACACCCCCAACTCTCCCAGCCTGTCCCCATGGCAGAGGGGCTCCAGCCCTTCGGAGCTTCTCTGTGGCTTCTTCTGGACTCGCTCCAACAGGTCCATGTCCTTCTTGCGTTTCGGGGGGCAGAGCTGGATGCAGAACTCTGACCCCCGGAAACGCTGTGCAAACACATTCTCATGCGATGGTTAACAAGGAAGGCCTAAATGCTTCAGCCTGCAGAGAAGCTGTGAAGGCAGTAGCCAGATCAGAGATGGATCAGATGCTGGTGATCAGCAGAGCTAGCGGTGCATGGACTGAGAAGAGTCCTTCTGCCACAGAGGCTGCTGATAGATTGGGCACACTGAGCTTCACTTGCCCAGCCGCTTCTGCAGAGAACCCTGTTCACTGCACTGAATTTGTCCCTGTGGAGACAAGCTCTTCTGTCTGCACAGCCCAGGGCATCTATCTCGGCTCTCTTCTGTTTCTGCCACCAGCTTGCAGCTCTGAGGGCAGTTTTGTTAATTGCTTGTTGCGTTCAAACAGGGAAGGAAGAGTGTTGGTGGGTGTAGCTTTTCTCCCATCATCTTAGATTTCAGAGCTGCTCTCTGTAACACTGTGGTGCAGGGGAGGCTTTTCTTGTTCTGTTCAGATGGAGCTATGAAATAGAAGTTGTTGTGGTCTGTAAACCCTCATCCTCCTGGGGTCCTTCTTGCTGGCTGTGTATAACCAGAGTGGGGCAGCATCCTCTGACCTGGCTGAGGGTGGTGGGAAGGGGAGAGGAGAGGGGATGTGGTGCTTGAGGACAACAGATCAGGTTCATTCTCCCAGGAACCTATTTCCCCTTTCTTCAAGATTGCACACTGCCTGACCTTCAAAAAAGGGCACAAGCACTGGGAAACTTGGACACAGGTTTTCCACGTGGCAGAGTGCCGAATAGGTGGAGTAGCACAGCAGTTTTGGAGCTCATAAAGAGCTCAAGAAGCATGCACCTGCTATCACAGAGCTGGGACAAAAGACTGGGTGAGAGACATTGCATTGCCACAGCTGCTGCAGGAATTAAAAGATGTCAGGATTCCTGATAAAGTGGTCATGGTCTTCAGTGTTGTAGAGCCCCATTTAGTCAGTACCTGCAGAAAAATAAGGTATCTGAGTTGGATCTTCCAGTTGTTTTCATTGCTGGAAAGAAGTGTTTTATCTTTCTATATCTTTGACGCCATGCTGTTCTGGTTGTGACAATCTTCCATTGTCTTCTCCCCCATCCTTTTTTGGATCTGTCCTTTTCAATACCTGATTGCTAGTCAGACTGTTCCAAGATGAGCAGAGTGAAACAAACCTGGTTTTGTTAAGTTTTACTGCTCAAGTTCCTTTTCTCCACCCTAACAGAAGTACCCAGAAGGTGTGTTCTCATCATGCTGCTGGTGGGCAGAGCACAAACAGCTGCGGAAGTCCTGTCCTTCTGCAGATGGAGGACAGTATTCTGTTGCCTCACATGCAGAAGCAGAGGGTCAGGGCTTTACTGCTTTCACGTGAAATTTTGCTTTTCTTTCCATCAGGTGTGGTCGGCTGTCTGTTAGGGACTGTGTCCTGGGCTGCCGTTTCTTTTTGTATTCGCCCACCTAAGCGACTGCTAATAAAATCTCAATTTGAACCACAGCATCGAGGTGAGAAGGTCTGTCATCCTTCATCAGTGCCTTACACCATTAAAAGACTGGGATTAATTTTATGAAAGGAATTGGCAAATTGACAAGTCAATTTTTTTTAATCTAATTGCCCTTGCATTTTGATGATCGGTTGGAGCCACTGACCCTTAAATGAGCGAAAACCTTCAAATCACTGTCTTGGACAATAAACACATTGACATGGTTTCCAAAACCAATGATAAACTACACCTTTAAAAGCTCTTTTAATTATTTTTAAAAACCCTGAGATAAATACACCTTCAGCAGGTTAGATACTTCCTTATGAAACTTGCTATGTGTGAGCTAAAACGAATACAAAAGGAAAATTAGATAAATGTTAATGGCTTTCTTCAAATCTGGTGATTCCCTTGCCATGTTTCAGGCTATATTCTGATTGACAAGCTGAGTATACTGGTCCTAAAAATGTTAATAAGCCTTTTATAAATGAGTTTTAACTTGTTAATTAAGAATTTCTAGGTATGGTTACGACCTGCAGGGAAATGTTTAATTGGCTGTTTTCCCTAGCTGTTTAAATGTCTTCTTACTAGGAAAGAAGACAAGTGTATGCTTATGGGATTTGAATGCCTCAGACCTATCATAAGCTAGGATTCCTGTGCTTAACACTGATGCACAAGCTTTCACCAGTGACCTTTGCAAGCCAGCCTGAGTGCAGCGGAGCAAGCACTTGCTTGCCTGCCTCGGTTTGCTCTTCCCTTGGAAATGGATGCACATGGTGGAAGGCAACAAAAACATACTCTTACCTGATGGACCATGGGCATGGGTTTCCCACAGAGGTGGAATCTCCATCCCTGGGGATGTTCAGAAGCCATTTTGTTGTGGTCTCCAACACTGGTTAATGTTTGGAAGTGCGGCTGGATTTGATCATCTTAATGAACTTTTCCAACCTAAAAGATCCTGTGATCCAGGTGCAGGTGGTCTTGCTTAAGCAGGGGGTGTTGGACCAGAAGACTTCGAGACATCCTTGCAAACCTCAGCCAGCCTGTGATTCTTCTCAGCCAGAAGAAGAGGGAGGGAAGAGATGCCCCCTCACAGCCGGAGTAAGGGATGCTCAAGTCAGCAGCTAAAAGAGGTGCAGTGGGCCAGAGGGGAGCACAGGGACATTTGCAGCCGCCAGCCTGTGTCTGGAAGATGGATGGCCAAGGCATGAAAAATGACACTTGATGTTTCCAAATGAGATGAGGGTGATTAGAGATTGTGCATGGAACCAAAATACGGGCCTGGGTCTGTTGTCAAATGCCAGTGCCTACTTGTAACCCGGACTGGCTTTCCAGCATACAAACAATGTTCCCTGATCTCTGCTAGAAAGCCTATTGAATTACTGGATGCTGTGATAAATTCCACTTGTTTATTTGTACTAAACTGCAAATAAACAAGTTAAAACTTTGGTTAGATAGTCTGGAGAAACTCTAGAAACTGAGCCAGTGGATCTTGCAGTGACACGTGCTTTCCCTTCTGCAGAAATGCAGCCGCTGCTGGAGACAGCCGTGCGCCTTGGGTGTGTGGGCCCAAGGGGGGAGAAGGCAGCACATGGGTAGGATCACTGCCATTGCTTTCGGTTAGTTGAGACAGGACATTCCTATTCAAGTGATGAACGCTCCCGTACGTTGCACAGACATACTTTCTCCAGTATGGAAGAAGACCAAATGAATATTTCTATAAAAGTAATTTAGAACCTTTTTCCAATTACATTTTGAAGACAGTGATTCGTCACTGCACTGCGGCTTCTTTCTTAAATGCCGGGTTGTGACTGAAAACAATCTGAAGCTTGAATTCATATTTCAGCAGGTTGCATCCAAAATCTGGAAATACAGTCATGTCTGTGTACAGCCATTATTGAGTTTAATGAGAACTGTAATGTCTGCAACAAATGGCCCCCCGTTTGTCTTCATCTAATCATCCATGAAATCCCCCACTGCTAAAACAATCTCAGAAAATCAGAGGTGAATCCCAGGTTGAAAGTAACTGTTTTGTAGTAGTGGCCATCTGGAAATGCCTGTTGCAGCATAGCTATGAATCACAGAATCATGGAATGGTTTGGGTTGGAAGGGACCTTAAAGACCATCTAGTTCCA
>NW_010256496.1:24803-25480 GCF_000690775.1 Eurypyga helias
CTAGGTCAGCCTCCTCAAAGCCTCATCCAGCCTGGCCTTGAACACTTCCAGGGATGGGGCATCCACAGCTTCTCTGGGCAACCTGTGCCAGTGCCGCACCCACCCTCTGTGTGAAGAACTTCTTCCTGATATCCGATCTAAATCTCCCCACTTTGAGTTTAAACCCATTACCCCTTGTCCTGTTGCTATAGGTCCTTGTAAAAAGTCGTTTGGCCTTGTGGGCTACCACTTCACACTGCCAGCTCATGTCCAGCTTTTCATCCACCAGTACCCCCAAGTCCTTCTCCTCAGGGCAAGGGTGAAGGGTGAAGAAGCCCTTTTTTTCCATTCCCTTATAAAACTCTTTAAATTAGGGTGTTTCATTTGAGAGAGCAGCCACATAGTCATTACCACTGTTGCAAACCACTGCACTGATTCAGGTGTGTTGAGATGAGCAGATGCTTCCCTGGGCTGTATCCAGAGCAGTGTGGCCAGCAGGTCGAGGGAGGGGATTCTGCCCCTCTACTCTGCTCTGGTGAGACCCCACCTGGAGTGCTGCGTCCAGCTGTGGAGTCCACGACATGAGAAGGATATAGACTGGTTGGAGTGAGTCCAGAGGAGACCACGAAGATGATCCGAGGGCTGGAGCCCCTCTGCTATGGGGACAGGCTGGGAGAGTTGGGGGTGTTCAGCCTGGA
>NW_010256496.1:25514-28797 GCF_000690775.1 Eurypyga helias
TACAAGGAAGCTGGGGGGGGACTTTTTACAAGGGCCTGTAGTGACAGGACAAGGGGTAATGGGTTTAAATTGAAAGTGGGGAGGTTTAGATTGGATATCAGGAAGAAGTTCTTCCTGGAGAGGGTGGTGAGGCACTGGAACAGGTTGCCCAGAGAAGCTGTGGATGCCCCATCCCTGGAAGTGTTCAAGGCCAGGCTGGATGAGGGGGGTTGGAACTGGGTGATCTCTGTGGTCCCTTGCAACCCAAACCATTCTGCGTTTCTGTGATAAGACGTGGACAGAAAATGGCTAAGGACTGTGTGTGCAAGAAAACCTTTAAAGTAGGCACTGTTGGAAGAGTGAACAGTATTCTGCTTATTAATGTAGATTGGAGTTTCCTGCTAGCTGAGAATAATGCAAAGGTCACTCACCAGCTGCAAGCAAACAGCGTGTGGTTGATTCTAAAATTAGTTAATCTCTAGCATTTCCATTTCTCTTCCCTGCATTTCTTGTTCTCTACCTTAGGCCTGGGAATCCTATTAAAGATACCACAGGCTTGAAAGAAAATAATTCTTTCTTTTTCACTTCTCTCTAAAGTTCTGTAAATTGCTTCAGTTGAAATAAGTAGGTGTCTGTTGCCTATCATTATGGCCAGGGTATTATTATGACCCTAAAATACTTTCCATAGGCTCACTGACATGATTTTAACTCTGGAATGGCTCTAGTATTATCCTTTCCTTCCCATCAGCTGCAGTCTGCTAACACAACTGTGTTATCTGCAGCCATTTTACACTGAATGTTTTGAAGTCTGGGAGGGAATTTAAACCTGACTAATACCCTCAGAAAACCCTCAATTTCTTTTTTGCTGATGCACCAGGAGCCGCTGGTGTGGTGATGGAACACCATGGCCAGTCTGGAGGTGGGAAAATGGTTGGAGCCTTGGATAGAAAGGAGGATAACGGCACTGCAGGCACAAACCTGCCCCCGTGTTACCTAGCTGACATGCAAGGTAACGCTGACAACTGAGGAAACTCCAGAGAGCACCTGCTCCTGCTTTTAGGGGATCTTGCAGAAAGGTTTTAACCTGACAGCTGTATAAAATAACTTACTTCAGAGCAGAGACATCTATCCAGGGACATGTGGCTGGTCCTTTGCGTGCAGAGGTGATCTGTATGGCAGAGAGGTGGTGATCCTTGGAAAGACGGTGGCTAGCTGACAACACAGGAGGAACTTGTCACATTTTAGTGAGTTTAAACACTAAGAGACAATTGTGCAGTCTGCATATAATAAACCACATCCCTCTCTCTTCAGAATATTGCTGGGGTGATGCTAGTTAGTCAGATACACGTGGCAGGTAATGAATGAACGGCCACTCAGTTGTTGTGTATCTAACCCTAAGGTGAGGTCTAGGCACCTCTGTTCTCTAGGTGGGTCTCACTGTTCTGCACACGACTGGTACCTGCCGTGGGTAGAGCTGTGTTAAAGCACATATGAACACAGCAAGGTATATGGGACATCTTGTCATCACAAAGCTCATCATATTATAGCAGAAGAGTATTTTGTAATAGATAAAAGACTCATTATTTAAAACCTTTGTGGTGGGGAGAATGTGATCTGGAGTGCCCTGCATCCAGGGAACGCTGTGGGCATGGACACCGCAGGAGGGAGAGCTGACCACAGTGCTGGGCAGCTTTGCTTTTCCTGCAGCTTGTCCATCCACTGCAGCCTGTTTAGTGGGACAGGCAGTAATATATTTGGTGGCTTCTCTGATCCCCCTGTTTATGCGGAAACTTTAAAGAATTTTAGTTTTAATCTCTTGTTAAACATTCCTAATCAACAGAGTCACAGAAGTTATCAAATAGTCTAATTCCTGTGTTTCCTTAGGCTACAGCTAATGTTTCGTCAGGTTGTAAAGTCAAAAGTTTCCTATATTCTCTGTAATAAATGTAAATACAGTTTTAGGATTCAGGATTTCTCACTTCTTAGGCATAAGAGCCAAGATAGCTGGCTCCTTAGATAGCTCTCATCTCTTCACTATTCTGCATGGTTTAAGAGATCACCTGGCTAGGCAGCCTAATGGGAATTCAATACAAAAGACATTAAATGCAAACATACCTTTCAAATACTGATTGTATAGAGACATTCATGTTGTGGTACACACAGAGAGGAGAATTTACATCTTAGATGTTACCTTCTTTCTCATAATTTTGTTTTGACAGTGATGAGAGTGCTTAACAAGGCACTGGGGACTGCATATGCACACTGTTGCTCTAATGTAAAACTCAAGCAATGCCATTAAAATAAAAGGTTTTTCTTCAGGTTTCCTTGGTGGGCTGCGGGCAGTGTGGTCTGCAGCCTTGTGCTGCGTCGAAGGATGGAAATCTCTGTAGCGGTGAAAGCTACGAAAACAGAGAAAGCAGCCATCAGCAATGTGCCCACTTACACAGAAAATCCAAAAAATAGCAGTGAAAGGGAAAGAAATCCCCCAGGCCATGTCCTTACGCTCACTGGACTGTGCAGTGCCCGGTGTAACGTTCCTGCACCTGCTGGCTGCGGGGGGCTGGCAGTTTTCTGTGCACAGGGTGGGCAGGGGGACGTTAGCTGTCGGTACAGGTTGCAGCGATGCAGCAGGAGGGATCAGCAGCCACACGGAACTTCTCGGAAGAGGTGGTGTCCAATCTTGTATTTATGTCCAGCTCTGCATTCTTTTCTTAATAGGTTCCTGACCTCCTTTTTTTGACTGTTCACAGGATATTTGTGTGGCACATGGCCTTAAGGAGGGTTTATCTGTATCACCCATGTCATTCAGGATACTTGTAGCAACATCCAAATGGTGCTAGTGGGAGAAGAGGGAGAGAGAGTCTTTAGAAGATTTGATGTGTGGTGCTTGCTTGAATATTCTGTAATGGCAATCATAGAATCTTTAATTTGGAAAAGACCTTTAAGATCATCAAGTCCAACCATTAACCCAACACAGCTAATACCACCACTAACCCATGTCCCTAAGCGCTACATCTACACGTCTTTCAAATCCCTCCAGGGGCACTGACTCCACCACTTCCCTGGGCAGTCCCTTCCAATGCCTGACAGCCCTTTCCATGAAGAATTTTTTCCTAATACCCAATCTGAACCTCCCTTGGTACAACTTGAGGCCATTTCCTCTTGTCCTATCACTTGTCATTTGGGAGAAGAGACCAACCCCCACCCCTCTGCACCCTCCTTTCAGGTACTTGTAGAGAGCGATAAGGTCCCCCCTGAGCCTCCTCTTCTCCAGGCTGAACACCCCCAGCTCCCTCAGCTGCTC
>NW_010256496.1:28882-38086 GCF_000690775.1 Eurypyga helias
AAACCAGCCCCCAGGATGCGAGGTGCAGCCTCACCAGTGCCCAGTACAGAGGGACAATCCCGGCCCTGGTCCTGCTGGCCACACTGTTCCTGATGCAGCCAGCAGGTCTAGGGAAGTCATCATAGCCTTGTACATTTTAAAGAAAAAATAGCTCGCATTTATACAAGGCAGAAGATACAACAGTCAGAAATGCGTGCTGCTCAGCACTGCTCCTTAACATCCAGTTTAAAGGTAACAGTAGAAAAGGGTTAAGTTTTGGATTCCCTGCAGTTAAAAAAAGCCTTATCTTTTCAGTCAACCATCTATTTAAGTGCCTTTCAGTAATGTTGGAACACCTGACTTAGGGCCTTTTAAATTCAAGCTTCTGTTTTCTGTGTCTTCCCTAGCATGGTCTTCCTCAAGGAGGCAAATTATGAACTCACAACTGATAAGATGGTAGAAAACCTTTCACATTTGAACTGCCAGTTCCAGTCCAGCAAACAAAATAACCAAGAGTCATTACAAAGCTGTTTGGACAGAAAACCACAGATTTTCATGAAGACCGAATTCTGCAATACCAGAGCCCAGATAAAAAAAATTATTTATGAACACCCCTTCTACTAATCTCACTCTTGATCTCTCTGAACAGGCTGCAGAGGAAAGCAGTGCTCGCCATTCCCAAGGATGGTGGACTGAGTTGCTGTACCTCACTAGCAATAGATCTGTTTTCATGTGGTAATGTTTAGCTTGGAGGGACTGCATGGCTCTTCAGTTTGGCTTGCCTTGCCCCCAGCACTACAGGCTGCTATCAGTCCCTTTTCCTAGAAGAGCCTGGGTTGCTGCTAGCAGCACTGAAGGGTCTGGGGTGTTCGGATTAACTGGGGCTGTGGAGTGGTTGGAGGAGCATTTCTACCTCTTCCAGGTAGTGGCAGGCAGGTTACACAGGGATGGTGGCTACCAATGCATGGCATTTGTCTCTGCCTCTGAAATCTACTGATAAACCCATTCACATCTCATACGTGAGGAAACGGGGACTGATTTTCATTGTTGCCTTGTGTATAATGGGCCTCCAGGGAATCAAATCCAGACACTCCTCATGTATCCTCACTGCTGTGCGAAAACACTTCCCTTATGACTGTCCAGATATTCTGATGTCTCAGGTTGATCCAGACTCCTCCTGTGTACTTTTTCTCTTCCCTGTTTCTTACTCTACCTCTGAATCACTCTGTGGCTTGTCATAATTTATTTTTACAGCATACTGAAAGATATAATAGGGAACTTATAAACATGCTAGGGAGAAGCCACCTGAAATAGCAAATGGTTCTAATTATAAAGTTAAAGCTGCCTTTCTAAGCTATTTGGTTCTTTATTGTACCTTGAACAACCCAAAAATGTACGTGGCTTCAATTAGACTTCCAGATACAATAGGCGAATTGTAAGTGAAAACCATCCAGTGGAAAATTACACTATTAGCCTGGAGCAGTAGCCCTGATCTTTACGGTTTATGCTGCTGCACAGCCTACACATCCACTAACGTTCTGTGAGTCCATAAAGTTGAGAGGACAGTCTCTTAAAAGCAGAACAGTTTTGGTTTTTGAAAAAATTAAAGTCATTATTACATTCTTTTATGTTCATTGGGGTTTTTTAACATTCCCAGGCTTTTCCACATTAGTCTGGTTTAAATGGAAAGTAATTTATCTTTGTCTTACTAAAATCTATTAGTCAACGTTCCTAAAAGGGCTACATTTAATTAGTTTCAGTCATGGTTTTTGTACCTGCAGGGTAAAAAAAAAAAAAAAAAAAAATGTAGATTGCTGTACAGGGAAGAGTAATAGTAATTGTAATTTAGAGTTTGTGAGTTCCACGGTTGTGCTTGGATTTTAATCCCTTTCCTTGTGCAGGGTTGCATCCTGATGGTCCAGGTTGGCTGCTTTATGAAAATGCTTTGCAGGCTGTACCAATTAATGGAAGGCTGTGGGGAACAACTTCAGCCATCAATGATTCATCACAGTGTTCATGGAGAAATGGGTGGTGGTGTCACAGCTGGCACAGGAAGAAACGAGCTGAAGCTCCCTGGGAGCGGGTAGGGGTTGGGACCACGTGCATTAGGTTCAAGAGAGCGGCAAACAATTCAGGGTACTGACTGTCTGAAGCTGTCATGTCCTGGATCCTGAAAAGAAGTCGTCACACTGGCTGAGATTGACATCTGGAGCCAGCAGGCTGAATGCAGGCTCTCACTCATCTGCTGGCTGCACCGGGAGCCAAGGGCATTTCAGATGCTGTCAGAGATGGTTTGAGTAGGGTCTTCAGTAATTACGTTAGTTGGCTTGGGCACGGGATGTGAAAACTGACATCCTCCTGCAGGATTTGAGTAGGTGCCAGTCTGCATGAGGCTTGCCCTATTTGTTAAAAGAAACTGAAATCGGAGAGGAGCTTTCACTTGACTAGATAGAAGAGGTCTAGATAAGCAGTTCTTTTGCTAGGGAAGAGGTTAGAGGTCCTTACACTTCATTTTGTTTACTTCCACCTCTGTTTGCAGGTAACATAATATTCAGGGTCTTTGATTCTGAATGTATGTGTAGTTTGTTTGTGAGGTGTACTTAGCAGACAGGGATCAATACCTTAATACAGGTCTCAAATGATCGGTTACAGGATCTGTGTTAAATGAAATTCTTTGGGTCATGAGATGTAGAAGACCACTGGTCCATTTTGGATTAAAGTAACATGCTTTTCTGTTTTCTCCTGAGAAAGGAGTTTGCCAGTGGCATCTCCCTTGTATGTTTTTTGAAATGCAGCAAAAAGAAACAAGACTCTCTTTAACCATCTTCTGAAACACAGATGATTCTTTTAGATTTATGCTTCTTTTTAATTTGTGGAGAACAGCTGTGGAATTGTTACTCCAACAGCATAAGTGAATCTCTTAGCAGATGGCTCTTCCACTGGCTGAGATGAAAGCAGGCTCTTCCATCCTGGTGTGGTTTGTTTGTTGTTCTCAAATCCTGATATCTTGATGGGGCTTGAGTAAGACTTTGCTGTTTTCATTGCAGTGTAAGTATAGTGTTGCTCCGGTAATTCTGCATTGAGGTCTTGCTTCTCTCTCCTTTAAAATTTTTCTTTTAAAAGAAGGGAACAAAAGTATTGACTTTCTTCTTAAATCTCAGCACTGGCGCAGTGCGTTCAGCTACAGATCAGAATAGAAATGTGAAGTTCCTGCAGGAGTTACTGAATGCCATTATGTCAAAGACACTTGTTTTAAACCTTGAAACTTTCCTACCTCCATTGCCTCAACTGTGGAAAGTTTATCAAAAAGAAGATGTTTGGACCATGCAATAGTTTGCATATAAAATACCAAGCTTGCTCAGGTAACATTTAATCCGCTGTTTCTAAAGCAGGGATGAGTCTTCACGTTGCAGGGACATGTGGATGCTTACTCACCTCACAGACTCAAACAGATGACGCTTACAGAGTCTGTTTTTTTCACCTGCGGTGTTTTTGTGAGAGTCATCTTGACTGCGACATGAGATGCACCAACCCCCTCCCTTTGCTGCGCCAGCAGAATCCGTGAATCAGCGTAGCCCAGCTGCAGTGGCTTCACAGAGCTGGATCCCTCCTTTGAGGGCCAGTTGCGGACTTCCTGGCTCCAGCAGGAAGTGCTGGGCTGCGTGTGTGTGCGAGGAGCGGTGTGACCGGGGGACGGCACAACTGCTCAGGCTCTGGGCTGCTGAGTGCCACAGCTTTGAGGAGACGATCAGACGATGAGGCAGCCCATGCTGTCAGAAGAGCCATTCCCCTCCTCTTTCTAGGAGACAGCAGCGTGCCAGCCCGGGCTGCCAGCTGAACTGTGCCGTTTTAAGTGGTGGAAGAAATATAACAACGTATTATGAGCAAATGTCACAATTTGTGGGTGAATGACTTGTCAGCCTGGCAGTTGATTGCAGTTGAAGGGGGAATGCGTTGCATTTAGTACTAAGAGGCTCATCTGAATAGCTGAGGTCTTGATTTGAATCATTATTGTAGGCTGGTTTTTGTTCACCTGCCTGTATTAGTTTGTGCTGTCTGTGGGGATGTGACTGCAAAGTGATTTTCCAAACTCTATCGATCATATGCAGATAGAAGTCTCAGGGAGTCACACTGGCAAAAGGAGTAGGAGGTCCTCTTCTCCAGGGATTCAGTAGGAAACCCTGTTTGCTGTTTGTCAATAGGCTGGGTTCTTCTCCCATGAGAAGACACCTTCAATGTGATGGCTGTGGTTTAGGCCCAGCCAGCAACTAAGTACCACATGGCTGCTGGCTTACTCCAACCTCCTTGTGGGATGGGGGGGAGAAAATATGCATTTTGGAGGGGGGAGGTGGGGGAAATCAGTTTGGTAACAAATTAATTAAAGCAGAGAATAATAATGAGACAAAACCAGAACTTAAAAACCTTCTTCCTGGGATGACTTGGGGAATCAATTTAACTAGTTATGTCAGATCAGAGTAGGAAAATGAGAAGTAACACCAGATATGTAAACACACCTTCCTTCCCCCCCACCCCCTCCCAAGCAGCACAGGGGGATGGGGAGTGGGGGTTGTGGTCAGTCCATCACATGTTCTCTCTGCTGCTCCTTCCTCCTCAGGGGAGGATCCTCACACTGTGCCCCTGCTCCTGCCTGGGGTCCCTCCCACACGTACAGTTCTTCAGGAGCAGCCTGATCCAGCACAGGCTTCCCACAGGGTCACAGCCTCTGCCGGGCATCCCCCTGCTCTGGGTTTGGGGCCTCCCCGGGCTGGAGGGGGTCTCTGCCCCCCATGACCCTCCATGGCTGCAGGGCACAGCCTGCCCTCTCATCACGGGCTGCCGGTGAATCTGTGCTCCCGGCATCTTCTCCCACCTTTCTGCCCTGGGTGTCTACCTGGGTTCTCTCCCACATCTCACTCCTCTCTCCACTGCAGGTTCTCTTTTTGGTTTTCCCTCTTAAATACATTGGTCAGAGAGGCACTCATGGACTCGGCCACGGCCGGAGGCAGGTCTGACTTGGAGCTGTGGGAGCTTCTGGTGTCTTCTTACAGGAGCCACCCTGGTAGCCCCTTCCCTGTTACCAAAACCCACCCCACAGACCCAATACGTGAGAATTACCTCCTGTAAACTGTATTGATGGTACCAGACCTAAGCTGCTCCTGGAGGCCTTTAGGAAATGGTGCTTTTCAGGAGCAGCCTTACAGTGCAGCTGTTGCTGGATGCGGCAGGGAGTGGAAACAGGGAGGAGTTAAACCGAAGTGACGGGAAAATGCAACTTCAGCACCTGTGTTCTGCACACAGCCATGCTTTTGTGAGATACGCCTTGGCTCTCTATGAACACAGTACTACCTCCTGTTCTACTTGACGTACTTCTCATTTCTGGGTTTAACGCATGGCAATTGGATACCCACCGGTGCAACAGAAATACAGAACAGTTACCGAAACGTTTATGCAGGATGGGCAGGAGTGTCTGAGCTCAAGGTGCTGGGCATGGTTGTAGATGAAAATCTGTTTGGCATGGCTCCTGTATAGTTAAGATGCCCCACGTTGTCGCTTTGTGTGTGGGTCACTGTCAGCACCTCAGGATTATTGTGGGCATGATGGCAGGAGGCAGCTACCTCTGTAATTTGCTTGAAATAAAAGGTAGACCTGAGAACTAGCAGCTCAAACTGGAGTTCAGCCATACAGATGGTTTTGGAAACTTCAAAAGCAGTAACAGATTCTCAGAATTCTGCCCCATTATAGCTGGGGGAGTAGTTACATCTGAAAAGCCCTTGGAGCAGTTGGAGTAAATGGCCCTAAACTGTACTGTTTGTGCAATTTAATATCCATTTCTGCTGCAAGCAATCCTGCAGGGATTTTACATAGTGTAAAAACAGAATAATTTAATTTTGCTATGTTAAAGTCTGTTAGCTCTCCTGCAAACAGGAAATAGTTCATAGCTTCTTGATAACTCTGAAACGACTGAGGTGGGACATTCGAGTGAATTACAGTTCCCTGTATAAGCACAGGTGTGTACTCCATGTTGACTATTGCTCTGTTCCAAATGTTTGGGAATACTGCAGAAGTGGAAACCTAAAAAACAGAGAGACAGGGTAAATGTACACTATGACAGGGTAAATGTACCAGCTATCCTGTGATTAAACCTAACACAGTCTTAATGTCATTCTTCGCATACGATATTTATCCTACTGGCTGTACAAACTGGGTGAAACACAGATTACAATTAAATTGTTGATCTCTGTAGCACAGATGAACCACTTGAGTTTTTCTGGGCTATTTTCTGGCCGTGACCCTAATTTTTTTTCTGTGACCCTGTTCTGTGGGGCTCAGGCCACCTGTGTGTGCTGTCTCAGGATCACCACACATCACACCCCTCTATTAAAAGGTACAGTTCTGCAGGTACTTTACATGAGCTCTTGTGATGATGCCCAATTTCCAGATAAGTGATATAGTCCTGTAACTTAGAGTGAAAATATGGAGGTAAAGTAGGTACAAGATGGATTTTTACTTAAACAGTTGTAGAGACAGAGAAGAGTTTAAATGGAAATGTAACCAGTTTAAAGTAAATTGAAAGCCTCCAAGTTTTGTTAGGTTAGAGCACAGGTTACAGGTAGGGTGGAGGCTGGCTTCATGGGAAGTGAGATGTCTCACCTAGGAATTACCTCAACAGGAGGCCCTCTTCAAGACTAATGGGCTCCCATTACTGAGTGAAAATAAAAGGTCTGGGAATAAGGAGAGGAAGATGGTTAAGAGCAAAAGAAGGTACGTGAAAGAACAGTAAAGAGCAAGTGAACCTCAAATCATGTCCTGAGATAGCTGCACTTACCTTACAGGCTAATCATTATGATTTGTATTGTGATTATAGATCATAATGGGCCAGGACTCTGCTGCCTCTTTTGAAGGTCGTTGCAATGCATTTAGGTATCTTCTGTTAGCACAACATGAGCATCAGCATATATAGATGTGTATGCAGTAAAGTGTGGTGAAGATAAGCCTAAGGGTTACACTATATGTAGATGAGCTTTTTAAAACACAGATTTCATCTAAAGCATCAGAAGGTCTCTCTTAGCTGGGTGCAGGGACCTAATGAGACGGCGTTAATACCGCTCTAACATACACATTAGGTAGTGGTTGGAAAGACAGTCAGTCTTTCAAGGTTTAAGCAGCACTTTCTGAAAGTGCCTTCAATTAACAGCTAATGACAGTCTTTCTTTGGTGATTCTCTCGCTATCTTATGTAGCCAGATAATGAGAATGATCACCCGGAGAGACTTGAATTTATTTACCATTTTTTATTTCATTGGGAGGCTTCTGGATATTTGAGCCAGTAACATCCCTGATTTGTGCCTCCGTAAGTCAAGTGCCTGAGTTCAGCTTCAATCTATCATTACTCTGAAGATTTACATTTCAGATAGGTTTTTCCAGCAGCACAGATGTTGTAAACCTTAAATTAATGCACAAGGCTGCTCTACGCTGCAGAAGATGGAACTAATAGGTAGGAAAACAGTATCTCTTTCCCGTGCCTGTCGTCTTAATGATAATGGAATTTAAAAGATCTACAAGGGGCTGTTTCAGCTAAATATCTTATGTCCACTGGTATTTGAAAAGAGAATAATGAGCTGAAAGTGTTTCTATGCCCACTCACAGTGTTAATTGAAAGCTGTGAAGACAAAGAGGTTGAACCGGGCTCAAGGGACCTTTCTTACAGAAACTTCATGTGAACCATGTCTCCTGTATCTGAATGTATTGTGTAAGCCATCCTCATTAAGCTAAAAGGCTTCAGTGGTAACGAGAGGTCTTCTTAATACTTCCCCTTGTATTAATTTCACAGGCAACTTAGAAACCATATTGAAACCCTTGCAGAAGATCCTGTTCTTGTGTTTTGTTGGCTCTTCTCTAGTCTCTGCTTTTCTGTACACTCTATGCACAGCAGGAGAAACAGCTGCAAATGTGGACTTAGCCTCCCAACTTACAACCGAGAAGGTACCTTAGGAGGAAAGTTGCATATTTTTTATTTGCTTTTTAAGTTCATCTATTGCTCTTCTCCTTTTAATTGCAAGCTCCTGATATGACTGAGACTCGCAGGGAGAAGACATTGTCTGATGTGACAGATTGTTAGAGAGGCAACCCTTTACATTGATCAGGGATGTGTGACAGAATTGAAACATTGGGGAGCTCTGTCTGAATTACAGTCATTTGGATGATAATGAGAAAGGACTGACTAAGTTCCTGAGAAAATTAACTGAGCAAAAAGCATGAAACGGTTCATGGGACAATTCTGGAAAAACATTTTGCTGGAAAAGGGAGATGATAGGATGAAGAAACAGGCATGTTTCTTCACAGCCCAACCTTTAAAATGCCTGGGGAATGGTCTGGCCTGTGAGACTTGTGATTTGTTTATGTAATTTTCTGCTTAATAGCAAATGCTTGCAGGGAGGGACCACTTTTCAGGACTGGAACTGCAGCTCCTGACCACATTTTTTCCCCTCAGTGTTGTTTGAAGTGTAATATTGGTATTTATTGCTTTCTAGTGCATGCTATCAAATGTATTCAGTAGAAATGCATTTATGAAGATGCTCTTGTCACAGGGGACAGAATTCTGGAGGAGGACCTAGCTTTCCTGCCCTGGTGTTGAGCAGCTTCACTTCTCTGGGTATCAGTTTTCCCAAATATAAAATAGGGGATAATGATTCAGACCTCTGCTGCAAAAACACTTTGAAAGGTGAAAAAGAGGGTAGAAAACCTGAAACACAGGGAAAAGAACTTAGCATCACTGCAGTGAACACAATCTGCAGTGTGGCTACAGAGAAAACGTTGAGGGAGATTAAAATGCAGACAAAAAAGTGTGAAGCCATTCTAGATCAGTAGTACATTGCCTAGGACATGGTGTGTGTTTCTGATTGCCCATCTAAAAAGAATATTGTGGAATCAAGAGGAGTTCGAGGGTCTGTAGCAAGAAAGAAACAGTAAAAATACTGGAATCATTTCTTCTTGAAGAAGCACACAGTAGGACACATGCTAGGAGGAGGAAGATCATCTAGGAGGTAGAAAAAAGAGATAAGGGGTTAGTAGATATGCAACCTCCTATTCCAAAACACAAGATATTAAGAACTTAGTGGGACTAAAAGACACTGATCCCGAAGCTGAGTCAATGGGGTGAGGAGGAGAGGCTGGGATGTGAAGCCATTCCTACAGCTGAATTCAGCCAGCTGAATATGAGCTGGCA
>NW_010256497.1:0-213 GCF_000690775.1 Eurypyga helias
AGCCCTAGGCACAGCCTAGCTGAGGTGTTTTCTCCTCAAATCACACATCCATATGCTGACACACTGTAGCCTTTCCCCAGCTCAGGGGAAACCAAACCAAGCTGCTGCTATTCTGCACCTAGTCCTCCCTGAAGACAGATTATAGATATCCCCAAGCAGAGTTTTAAGTTACTCAACAAGAGTAAAAGCTCATTTTTAACCTAATACACCAAC
>NW_010256497.1:248-483 GCF_000690775.1 Eurypyga helias
GCACACACAACCGATCAAGATTCCAGAGGTAAGCGTGGAAAAGGTAGGAAATGCTCAAACATGAAAAGTTTGGTCACGTAACTTAAGTATCAAAATAATGCTATAAATCTCCCAAAGAGAGATCTAAAAACAAGCAAGTGCTCCAAATCATCCTATCCTCAGAATTCACACATAACAGCCTATTCCCCTAAATACAACCCTAGCTACTTTCCGTGTCTGTGCTATCTGCAATTTC
>NW_010256498.1:0-267 GCF_000690775.1 Eurypyga helias
CCCCTGCCGGGCTGGAGGGCGGCTGCACCTTCGTGGTTCGTGTTAGAGCATCTTTTGGGGGGCATTCCCCAGGCTCCGGGGGTGCCCTGGCAGTTAATCCATTTGTCTCTGGGCATCCCGGGAGGGCGAGGGGAAGGCGGCTGGAGGGCGGCTGCACCTTCGTGGTTCGTGTTAGAGCATCTTTTGGGGGGCATTCCCCAGGCTCCGGGGGTGCCCTGGCAGTTAATCCATTTGTCTCTGGGCATCCCGGGAGGGCGAGGGGAAGGC
>NW_010256499.1:0-12679 GCF_000690775.1 Eurypyga helias
CCGCTCTCCTGAAGTCCAGGGCAGATGACTTAAGATGAGATGACTTAACTCATCAAAAAAATTTATCTTTGGAATCCAAATTCAAAAGTGTCAAACTCCAGCAGTGGAAGAAAGTGTAACTATCACGTTATGAGGTACCTTAAATTGTGCTTTTTTAATTGCAATAATTATTATTCTCACTCAGAATGAATGTGGGGGAAGAAATAGTTATTCTCAAATGTTAACATGCATATATAGACCAGGATATTAAACATACAGTGCTGCAAGGAGAAGTAATAATGAATGATAGTTCTGTGTAAAAGTATCCTTCAAATGGCAAATTTTATGCAAAAATATCACTCTCTGCACCTAAAAGAAGACATGCAACTACTTTTAGGAAAGTGACGAATATTGACTGTCAATATGATCAGTTGTCCAGCCTTCTGTTTCATAAGCTGATCAACTCTTCTCTTGCTCTGCCCAAGTGCTCCCTTCTAAAGAAAAACAAAACCACTGTATGATTCTATGATATCCATAGCTCCCAAGATACTCAGGACTTGCACTGCCAACTCCCTGAGGCAGAAACGTTGTCCCACTTTGATCCCACCCAAAAGGAGTGGAGGTTGCGTCTGAATTTTTTTCTGGATGGTCTCTCCTGCTGTGCCTGTGTGACACTGGGAGAAATCTCTGTGGTCCCCAAGGATTGGATTGCCTCCATTGGTATCCCCCACGCTCCCTAGCATCGACCCAACTGCAGGGTCATTGACCCAACAGCCAGTGTAAAGGTCCTCTGAGGAGGGGATGAGGAGGGATTCTGGCTGACCCTGTAACAGTGCCTCACAAGAATGGAGGATGGATGTAGGCAGGAATTTCCACTTACAAAAGTGGCATTGAAGAAGAGAGGTGGACATTTTGAAAATCTGACATGTTGTCAAAGATTTCTAGGATCCCCTTTGGCTTTGGAAAAGCGATGATGAGCTTTATGTTAAGCAGAGAGATCTATACAGGCAGGAACGAAGTGCCCTATATTCACTCTGCCCTTCTCTCTAAGCTGCCATGAGTAAAGTCTGTGCACATTTGAAATCCAATGGCATATGTGTGTGTCCACCCACCTGTCCAACTCACCCTTTTCTGGTACCTAAAAATCCTCTTTGGTCTTTTGCTGCATCATGTTACACCAATACAAACTCTTCACCACCAAGCAGATGTTTAAGCATCTAAAACCTGTCCAAATCATTGACCAAGCCTTGACCCTGCACAAAAGCAAACTTACTACCTGTGAATGTGGAATGGGCAATTAACCAAACTTCTTATTAGATCTACAAGAAAACCAAAACCTGATCTGGCTACAGTGGGTCCTTCACTCTACTTAAACAGATGTTCAACACGATGAAGAGCAGTAAATTTTGCATTTACCAGTGGAGCAGTTCTTTCATCAGCAAAGAGTTTTTGAAAACTCGCCTTTTGTGTACCCAAATATTAGTGAAAAATGCAGAGAAAGGCTAAGGACTGTGTTCCACAAGCTATTATACAAGCATGAAACCCATCTTCAGTGAAGTAGCATAGAAAATGCTGCTCTAAATTAATTTACAAGAGAAGTGAATTATTTTGGCACACCCAAGCGTGTGTCACAATGCATGGGATTTCCTTCCAGCCATGGTGTTTCAGCATGACTAGCCCTTGCCTCCATCCTGTGCAGTGGTTTCAACTGGTAGTCTGCGTAACAGTGTACTGGATCTGGTTGGGTTGGAGGTAATTTTTTTCATTGCAGCCTGTCTTGTGCTGTGCTTTAGATTTGTAACCAAAACAGTGTTGATAAGACAACAATATTTTGGCTATTGCTGGACAATCCTTGCACAGCATCAAGGCCTTCTCTGTTTCTCACTCTGCTCCCATTGTGAGTAGGTCAGGGATGGAAAAAAGCTCACAAGGAGACACAGCCAGGACAGCTGTCCCAAACTGACCAAAGAGATATTCCGTACCATGTAATGTCATGCTTAGCAATAAAGCTGGGGGCAGTTTTTCCAAGACAGCTGTTGCTCAGAGACTGGTTGGACATCAGTCTGCTGCAATTGCCTTTGCATCATATGGTTTTATTTTCCTTTTTTTCCCGTTCACTTATTAAACTGTCTTCATCTTGACCCATGAGTTTTCACACTTTTGCCTTTCTGATTCTCTTCCCCATCCTACTGCAGGGTAGTGAGTAAGCAATTGGTTGGGAGCTCAGCTGCCAGCCAGGATCAACCCACTACAGAAAGGTTTTCAGACTATTCTGTCACCTAGAGCTAAATGTGCAAAGGCTATCTCCATTAGCATTACTAGTTCCCCCATTATTCAACACTGGGAGGTAGCACTATCAATATGCCTCTCTTTATGGCCACCTTTCCACTTTGCATATCACATACTTCCAATGTCCTTCTTCTGGACAACTAAGTATCCCTGGTCTTAAGCTGCCAAATATCCCAATGTCTATCCCCTGTCACTCACCTCCACGTGCCAATCTGCCTCTGTTCTCAGACCAGAGTTTTACAGCACTCTAAATCCAACCTTCAGATTGTTAATACAGAATTAAAAATACTGCACCCTTGTAATTCATTCTGCTATTTTGTATTTATACATTGGTATTTTGAGTCAACACCCTCTATGCCAATAGGCATCACATACTTTCTCAAAGCCAGCATAAAATTGGCGTAAAGGAAGCATAAACGCTTATTGTGTCCTCTGGCTAATCTAACTAAAATATAAATACATGACACTCCCAATCTAGACAACACTGGTAATGTTTACCAATACAATTCTTCCACAAACATGGTTCTTAGTACTATTCACCCTTCATCACTTTTACATCCAGGCTGTGATCTCCCAAATCAGTCTATTCATAGCAATCTGTAATCAATTCTCTTTTCCTACTTACATCAGTCATCTTTCCTTGACGCTGAAGAAAACCAAAGTTAGAAGCAATGTGCACCCTGTTTATATAGCTCAGGGACAAGGAAGAACAGCTATGGCATGGAGTCTCTGGAGTTACTACCAAAATGTAAACATACAGATAATAAACAATCACCCTTTGCCTTAGAACTGAGCTTCCAAGGTCCTTTAATTGAGCAAAGGCAATCTGAGCAGAAATCTTACTTTTAAAGTCTAACCCAGCTATTATTTGCCTAGAGTCAACCGATTTTCTTACCACTTAATCTTTGAAACTAAGAACAGACCACAGTCTGCTGAAGGCTGTATTTCAACTGCATGTTACTAATATCAAACCATTTCCCATAGACAGAAGGCTGTTCTCATCAGTAAGCTGACAGCTGACTTGAAATCCTGCCGTTGTCTGGTTTACCCGTCCCTGCCCAGTGCTCTGTAAGGCTTTTCCCATCGTGAGCTCTTCGTATCTTCCAAGCACAGATCCATCCCTCATCATAAATCACTCCCTCTGGGCTCAGAGCTGAGTTAAAGGATGATATTTTAAAACTACTCAGTCAGTTCACATGGAAAACGTCACTTGTTTTTGTAATGCCTCCACAGAATCTAAGCCTCTGTAAAAAGGCTCTGTATTTAGCCACATTTCTGTAAGACTGCATCATGCTTTCAGTTGCTCAAAGAAGTCTGGTCCACTCTGGGACAAACAAAGTTCCTAAACAACCACAATCTCACCAGAAGAAAATTATTTATAATTTGCTTGTTAAGTCTTCTGTTATGAGAGTCATTACATTTTTTTCTCCTACATGTTATTTTTTCCCTTAAGTATTTTTTTACTCTTTTTTCCTATTCTTTTTTTCTCTTAAATATTATGTTAATGCACAACCTAAAAATTCTATTACACCCTTCCAGCTACTTATTAATCTAACTTTAACTTAAGATAAGACTTCAGAAATTTGGAAATTCCTGTATATATCATCACGGCTGGTGGAGATCACAGCTAGAAACAGAGATTTGTTAGATCTTGAGTTACTGTGTCTTCAGCTCCAGGTTATCTAAAAAACTGAAATGTTTGTTCATTTCATAAAGGTGTCAGGTCAGTTTTTATTCCAAAAGTCATGCTGTGATCTTTTCATGGCAATGAGGAAACACCATATATATTATATTAACTTGGAAAAAATAAACACAAACGAAAAGTATTACACAGGCAAGTGAACTCTCTCTAAAGTGCCCTGAAATTGCAGAATGCCCACACTCCATTAATTCTGTTGCAGAGTCCCAGACAGTTATTTACAGGATGTAAAGATCTGTTGTTTCTTAAAAGTGTGCCAAAACCTTTAAGATCAGAAAAGGTTAGTATGTTTTATTCTGCTGTTACCTTCTTTCCTCAAATAAGTAGCAATGATGTTGGAAGACATACTTTTGAACCCAGGGAAGCGTGTGAGGACAGAGGCATGCATATAACAAACTTCTACATTTACTACAGGAGACAGAAAGATGCTCAGGTACGTAATGACAATACGTCTGTAAGTGTGTGCATGGCTGAGTTGCAGAGAAGGAGAATTCGGCGTTTGTGAGTTGCCAGGAAAGCAATCCGCTTCCACGTGCATGGTTCTCTTTCTTTATAATTTAAAATGAAGAATATATATTTTGTCTCATAGAAAGCCACTAAAAAAGGAGGGAAAAAAAATCATAATCTACTGGGCTGACATAAGTGTCCTATTCGCTCTGGCCATTAGAGCTATTTCAGGTTATATTTAACTCATTTCTCAGGCCTCGCCACCTGGGGTTTATATTGGCTGAGCTGCTTTCTGTGCTGTGTGGGGTGTCCTGACAGCAAGATGAATGAGGGTAAGCCCTGCTGCATTTGGAAGTCAGCTCGTGGTGCAGAATATGCTTTCAGCTCCGTGGAACAGCTTTCTCGACAGCTGGTCAGACTGACTACTGGGCAGGGACTCCAGTGCTCGGGCTGGTGCTGCTTTTCACGTATGAAACAACAAATCTAACACACCCGCAGGGCAAAGAGACCGACAGCCTTCCAGGCTTCATTAGGAAAAGCATCACCAGCAGGTCAAGGGATTGAACCTTCCCCTCCGGTCAGCACTGGTGAGGCCACATCTGGAGTGCTGTGGCCAGTTCTGGGCTCCCCAGTTCAGGAAGGACAAGAACTACTGGAGAGGGCCCAGCGCAGGGCCACTGAGATGATGAAGGGCCTGGAGCACCTTCCATGTGAGGAAAGGCTGAGAGAGCTGGGGCTGAGAAGAGATGTCTCCAGGGGATCTTATCAATGTGCATAAAAAACCTAATGGGTGGGAAGGAATGAAGATGGAGACAGGCTCTTCTCAGTGGTGCCCACTGAGGAAACAAGAGCCAATGGATACAAAATGAAAAAAATAAATCCAATGTGAACATGTGAAAACTTTTTTTCTTTTTTTTACTGTGAGGGAGACTAAGCCATGGCACAGGTTGCCCAGAAAAGCAGTGGAGTCTCCATTCTTGGAGAGATTCAAAAGCCAACTGGACACAGTCCTGGTCAACCTGCTGTAGCTGACTCTGCATTGAGCAAGAAGATTGGAGTGCAGGATCTCAGGGGGTCCCTTCCAGCCTCAGCGATTCTGTGAAATCTTCAAGTACCCACCCAAGGCCTTGCTTCTGCATCATGCCTGCAACACAACCAGTTGTTCCCATTAACAGGGCTGAAAGGGCTGCAGATTCCTAGGAGAGTTCCCAGTGCCCTAATAGAGGAGAACTAAGTATGAGGGGACAGTGCAAGATACTCCCCTCCCTTTGTACTGGAAGGGTTGTCAGTTCAGCTGAGGTTCACTTACTGCTTGCTGCTGACTACCGGGAATAGGATGAGCCGGGCTCTGAAAGCCTTTGTCACCAGCACAGGTGACACTGGTAGGAGCACTGCTGAAAGAGGGGCAGCATTTTCCTGGGCCAATCCAAGAGGAGTATCAAATAAAGCCAGGCATTGTACTTCAAAGCTGGAATCTAGTTCCAAACTGTTATTGTACCTTTGATACTCAGGATCTTTGTATGCAAAGAAAAACCCCAAAACCTGTGTACTACAATGTAAATAATATTAAAAATGCCTAAAAATTGTTAAAAAGGGAATGCTTTTTCTCATAAAATAGTCTTTCACCTTTCAGTAGAGCAAATACTCACTGCAGGAAGCAAATTTTTAAGTATCCCTTTTTCCAGCCTTTTTAAAAATAGAATTAATCCTGAGCCATTTTAGACAGGTAGTTAACAAAGAAGTGTATGACTTTCAGGATTTATATTGCTCATGCTTAACTGAGATGACCTGAAGAAAAAATCATTATTCAAGTACAAACAAGAGAGGGCCACAATTTTGGGGGGTTTATGTATTTAGAAAGCAATATATAGAGGAAGTTCTATTAAATGAAATTATCATCTAGCATGTAACGTTTTTAAAACATCTTAATTCATATAAAAGAGGAACATACTATAACCAAGTAGTAAGTGAGAAGATTTCTGTTACTTAACTGGTTTTCAGCAGTAAATACTGAAGAGAGGAGTAGCAGAGAAATGCTATTGGTATCTGTGCATCTAAGCAGGCATAATTCTGTCCACTGCTAATTGCAATTAACTGTAAGTGATGACTCCAAAAATTGAATCCTGTAGTTTCAGAAATGTGGGAGTATTTTCATTACATACCAAGTTAGTACTTTCATCAAAAAAAACCAAAATCCATCACAGGACCATCAGGTATTTTGTGAACTTGTCCCTAGAATAATTATTGAGGCCTTTTACTCACATCTCAGAATGGAAATCTGGATGAGTGAACTGTCAGCACAGCTTCCAAGCTCACCTCCACCCCTCCCATCTCCTCCCACCACAACAGCTTTGTTCAGGGATTCCTACAACTTCACTGTATCTGGAAGTGTGGGAGCTAAGGTACACTTTGTGCTAATGATGGGTTGCTCAGTTATTAAGATGATCTATGTTTTGTCCATTAGGGAATTAACCTAGAACGCAGTTCAGAACTGGGCAGCCAGAATGAGAATCATTGCCTTAAAAACTAAGTGTCCATTTTCTCCTGCAGTAGGGGGCATTTATGGGATGTGTGTCAGTTAGATATTGTTTTGTCAGAACGGCAAGCAATTCTACCAAGAAAGACTTGTAAAAATTAAAAACTGACAAACTCCACTGCTAGAAACTGCAAGGTGTCTCACACGTATTTTTCTCCCTGAAGAACACCAGCGCTCCTCAGCTCCCCGCTGTCTCCCCTGCCACACTGCCATGGTGACAGGCTGCTTCTGAGGACGTTACTTGCCTGGCTGTCAAAAAGCCATGCAGACCCTTCCACTTCCTCTCCTAGCTGCTCCTGGGCACAGTGGAGGTGTGGATGGGGAAGGAGTGCGGAGGGACTTCCCACCCCTGTTTTAACTGAACGATTCATCCCACGAATTTGAATTACTTGAGTTTGTGTCCTCAGGCTGGTCTGAAAAATAAAGTAGGATAACACAGCAGCCAACCGAAATCCCCAGTCTCTTCACAAAGAGTTATTGTAAGAGCGCATTAAATTTCCTTGATCTTAATTTTTCCTTTTTAGGAAAAAAGAGTAAAAATAGACTGATTACAGTGGGAGACCTATAAAGGGAATGCTTAATAGTCTGTAGAGCTCTGTCAGCCTGGAGATTAAATGAGTCATAAAAGTGTCAGAACATGGCACCTACTGCTTTTTCACTACTCTGACAGGAGGTGGTTACCATCATCTGCCTGATGCTCCAAAGGGAGTGCTCCTAACAGAGGCCATCACTACCGAAAGGTCACCGGCCTTTGGCCAATGGCTACAAACACAACTGAAATAGAGTGCACAAGAACCCTTCTTATTATTTTAGGTAGGCAAATGGTAAGCAATCTTCTTATTTAAACACAGTAAGGAAGCTAGGACCTCAGTGCTTCATCAGTTATTACAGTAAAGCCAGGATTTTTAAATGGAATGAGGAATTGGTGTACCAGGTGACTGAGGGTTGTGGCTGTGAAATATGCTTCATCAACCTTTATAGAAGAATGTCTAGCACAGAAATCATCCTTGCTATACTCAGTTTTAGTTTGCATTGTTTACTTGTCAGAAACAATAAAATAAAATTTAAAATCTCCACTAGGAAGCATTGCATTTCTATTTCTCCCACAGGAAATAATTTTTATTAGACAAAAGTGGTGACTTTTAGAAGAAAAAGTACATCCATAAGGCTTATACACTGCAGGTTGAAGTCACATATTCAGAAGACCACAGCTGCCAGCGCAGGAAAGTGTTGTCTACACCTTGGATAAAAACTGGTTGAGGGCCCGCCATTATCTCCAGAAAAACTCCACATTCGAGGCCTGGCATTACAGGTTCCCTTTTTCAGTATCAGCCGTTATCAGTAGCATGGGCCAGCAGCTAAGACTGAGATTGTAGCTCTGCGCACACCTCTGCCACTGACCTGCCCTCTCTCCTTAGACAAGCCACTTGGCACTGCCATGCTCGTTAGTCCATAACACATTGGCACTGCAGTTGTGACGTTTATTTTGTCCCGCCAGACAGGATGTGATCTCAGCTGAGAACTCCTGCCAGTACAGTAAAATAAATGACTTAATAATTCAGAACAGAAATATAAAACAACCTCTCCCTTCTTTTCCCACAAAATCAAATAAAAGATGCCTTATATCACCCCAAGTCCCAGCATAATCTAACAAAACTACTCAGTCAATTGGACAATTTCCCAGCTCCAGCCCTTCTGAGAGATTACCTAACAGCAGGACCTCTCTCCAACCAGTAACTGAAAGAAAACAACACTGAGTCTTAGTCCTCCTAGCTATTCCTACCTTCATATTGTTGAGAGATCTTAGGAACAGATCTGTCCTTCCCTCTCTTGTCTTTCACCAGCTAAACTCATCTAACATAAACAACACTTTATTTTATTTACTGTCTATAATATGATTATGCTAGGGAAAAAAGAATACAATCTGCTGGTATTTACTTTTCAAAAGTATAGGTTGAGAAATAACACACTTTTTTTCCTCAGGCTGGCAGCCTGTCACCCAGATCCCTGGGTCTGCCAGGGATCAATACTGGGCCCCACGCTGTTCAATGTCTTCATGAATTAATTGGATGATGGGATTGAAAGCACCCTCACCAAGTTTGCTGATGACATCAAACTGGGTGGTGAGGTGGGCATATCAGAAGGAGAGGTAGCTTACAGAGAAACCTGGACAGGCTGGAAGAGCAGGGTAGCAAGAACAGTGTGAAGTTTAACAAAGACACATGCAAAGCCCTGCAAATGGGTCAGGATAACCAAAGGGGCCAGCACAGGCCTGGACCTGTGTGACTGGGGAGACACAGCAGCCACCCCCAGGGCCTGGGGGTCCTGCTACACAACAAACTGAACATCAGACGGCAGTGCAGCACCGCAGCAACCAGGGCAAATTGCATCCTGGGCTGCATCCGCAGGGGCATTACAAGTAGAGATAGGGATGTGATCATCCCACTCCTTTTAGCACTTGACAGGCTGCACCTGGAGAGCTGTGTCCAGTTCTGGTCCCCATGATTCAAGAAAGATGCAGTCAGACTGGAGCGAGTCCAAAGGAGGGCTATGAAGATGACCAAAGGGCTGGAGAACCGCCCTGTGAGAAAAGAGTCAGGTCCCTTCTCCCTGAGGGAGACTCAGAGGGGACCTCATCACAGTTTTCCAGTACTTAAAGGGCACCTGCAGAGAGGACAGAGACCCTCTCTTCACAGGGAGCCACATGGAGAAGGGAAGGGGCAAAGGGTGAAGGTTGCAACAGGAAAGGTTTCATCTTGACACAATAAGGATTTTTCTTTTTCAGTAAAAACAATTATTCACTCCGCAGGGATGTGGCGGAGTCCCCATCAGTGGAGGTTTTCAAGATGCAATTGGACAAAGTGCTGTGTAATCTCATCTAGGCTCCTTTTCTCATGGGAGGTTAGATCAGATAATCTTTTAAGAACCCTTCCAACCTGGGCGATTCTATGATTTAATGAAAGGAATCAGGATCATAACTAATTCTGATTTCAATTCATTTTGGGGAATGAGCCCAAAAATACAACATGGTATTTGGGAAAAATTCCAAGGTTTTAGGTTACAGCATATAGATGTAGTTGAGGTGATGAAATAAGAGATACTGGTGCTAACTGAACTAACCATACAGATCAGAAACTTTGTAAAAATCAGGATAGATAAAATATTAATGCAAATAACTAGAGAGTGGTAAATGGTATGACTAGAAAGCAAGAAAATTGATTCTATTTAGATATAATTTATGGAAAAATAACCCAGCAGCAGAGTCTTGATGTTTAGGGGTAGGGACCAGAAACCTATGATCTCAAAGTGAAAAGCTGTGGCTGAGGTATCATTTAGGGTAGTAAATACATAAATCTCCTGTAACAAAGAGCGAGAAAGAGTGGCCACTCAGATTCTCTGCTCCATGTAGCATCTCTAAACCTACACATAATTCAGTGTGAATGCTCTAGTCTGCCTTAGGTCATCATCAAGCTAATTCCATATTCTCCCAGCAGGCATGGTACACTTCTCTTTCAGTGTTAAACAAAAAGAGATTTAGTATACCTGGTGGATTTCCAGCATGGCTGTCAAACAATTCTAAAAGCCACTGCTGATCCAGCACCTGAAATATGTCAAGGAAAAGTGCATGACAGGTCTTGGAGATCCTTTCTGGCCACACGGAAGGAAGCCTTAAGTGACTTGTGGAGAATGGGTATTAGTGGAAGCAAAAGTTGAAACTGATCCACACAAAAGCAAAGGTGTATCTCAAGAAATCAAAAAGTTCAGATCTTAAATACTGCTTTTAGGCACCTACATCCACCTTTTAGGTTTTACTGACATAATCAAAATTGAAGCTCATTTCCTAGCTGAAAAAATCATATTTATGTTTTCTGCAAAGTTATGGCAAATCTATATTTATTTCACTTTGAGAGACAAATTACCTTTATGTATCAAAATACACATTTAACCTTGCTGTGTAACCAGGCGTATGCCATTCTTTCTTAAGCATGTTGGTTGCATCATTTTTTGTGGATAAATGGATTACAGGGCATTGGAGATGGACACTAAATCACTGAATGAAAGAGACTGCCTCATCTTTTCCTTCTCTGTTCTCTGTTATGCTTCAGATACTTTAAAATGATTAAAAAAAAACCCCACACACAAATCAAAACAAAACCACAAACAAGCAAACAAAAAAACTAAAAATGCACCCACTTGTTCAACAGTTAAGTTTTCAGAGATAATGTAGGACACAACATATGTTGTTGATGGTACGAAAGGAAACACAGAGACAGGTCCTGGATATAATATCATACAAAACAGAAAATGCAGTTACAAATGAAATATGCTCAGAAGGAAACCTTCAAACATTTTATACATAAAAGAAAAACATTTTCTTGAAGAATAATGCTGTGAAGGTTAGGAAGGCACCAGTCAGACACATTATAATTACTGAAATTGAAAACCGGGTATCATACAGACCATGCACAAATAGCCGAATAAAGGATCTTGTTATTTTAGGAGGTCGCTGTTTGGCAAAAACATAGACAGTAGGAAGCAGATAATAACAACAAGATACTAAAAAAAAAATAAATAGTCTAATGTCAGAGTGGTACTCACATACAGCTGCATTTTAAAAGCTGTTTTCATCTAAAATGAGAATGCTGAGAAAAAGCACGGGGAAAGAAAATTATGTGAGCTTATGTAAAAAAAAAAAAAAGGCAGTAATTCAGAGAAGAAAAAAGAGAGCCAAAATTATATCTTCTTAACCCCCTATTATTAAGAATACACAGATAGAATTGTACACCAGTGTGGGCTGTAGGATGGAAAACTGTATGAAATGTATATTGAGGTGATAGCAGGATCAGTGATGTCAGAGAAAGTCTCAAGAATGTTTCTCAGGAACCAAATATAATGTTGTAAGCCTATTCTGTCAACCCTTCTATCGTTGTGTTATTTCCAATGAATACAGAAATGTGTCCAATAAAATGTGAAGACCTGATGAAAATAAAGAACATATCCAAACAGTAAATGGGAAGCATAACAGCTCAGTGCAGCAGCTGAGCATGTGTACATAGGGCAGACATAGCCTCTGGGCTGAAAACTTTGGATCAGAGGGGTCAAGGGAGCAGCCTTTTCTACACAGGCAGGCTGAAAGCAGCCTCCATTTATTAGACTCCCTTTTCCATTTGATTTCAACTGATTATGATTGTTGAACTCATTCCTTTTGGTCACAATATATTGTGTTAGTCTTCTAAAAGTCATTAAAACGAGTTCAAGATAAAAGAAACAATTAAGTATGTGATGGGAAAGCAGTGGTATATGTTTCTTAATATTTTTAAAATAAAAATTAATCCTCACAGCTAACAATCTGCAAGCTGCAGTAAAATATTCACGACTCTTAACCACCCTGCTCCAATTTTCTTACTCACAAGGCCTTGTTTTCAGGTCATTAAGGAGATGCAGTCACTCTGCTAGACACACAGATGTGATGAAAAGCAACTTGCAGCAGCAAGAGGCTTAGCAAAAGCTCCAGGAACTACTCTTAGCTTGGGGGGGCAAAGTTCTTACTGGGCCTTTCATCTCTGATGATACAAAGAGCCCAGACAGCAAATCTAATCATAGGCTGGAATTTGGTCAAGATACATTAAAGTACAGAATGGAGATCACAAGCACAGGACCTAGCACCTAAGCTAACCCACTTAAGCTATGCCACTAATTTACTTCAGTCAGCAAGTTTGCCGACGACA
>NW_010256500.1:0-45232 GCF_000690775.1 Eurypyga helias
CTGGGAAGGGTGCGGTTGGTCATGAGGCCCAAACGCCACCCGCTCGGGCTGGTGCCTGGGTGGGATGGGGGAGAACTCGTCTTCGCCCGAGCCCAGACCGCCGCTTTCTGGACTAAGCCTTAGAGCCACCGCGATGGCTTTGGACAACCTATAGACTGGTATTTTTCAAAGAATAGACATCTACAAAACTCAGTCCGGCAGACCTACTGGGAGGATCCGTTACACGTTGTGAAGGAATTCGAGCATGAAAAGTGCGGTTGTAATGTGCTAATGTAAATGTTTTTTTTTTTTTCTCTCAGGAACCCAAGGTGCCCTACAAAGCGGGGCAGCTATCATTCTCCTTTTCACAGGGATGCGAAGTATGCAAAGTTAAATGCTTTACAGGAAGTCATACAGTAATACTGAGTTCCTTATTGCCTCCCCCAAGACCTGTCCTCCTACCTTTAAAACCACTGTTCTCCTTATAAAGCAGAAATAGTGAAATGCGGAGAGCCAAAACCACTTGTTCCACTTTAAACCATTCTCTGCCTTAAGTTCATTTTTCCCCTAAACATAAGTATTATGTTAATGACTAACATCTTCCCACATCCTCTGACTGTTTTTAAAGGGGAGAAAATGGGGAAATCCATTCTCTGCCTCCCTTATTGTTCTGTGTCTCCAAAACTATTTGCCTGTGATTAGCTTTTCCCTGTTAGTTTTTTTTTCCTGTAGTTTGCATTATCATTTGCTCAGTGTTTTACAATGTACCGTTTACTCCTTTTTGTAGATTCAAGACTTTGGCTTGGTTCACTTTCCCTCAGATTTCAGAGATGCTGGCTCACTGTTTAGCAAATCATTCTTCTACTGAAATCACAATCAACACTCTCATTGGGTTGAGCAGGAGCAGTGTTAGGCCCAGTCGGTTACATCTTGCAGCTAATATTCATAAATACATATTCATTGAATATGACATTAAAACTCCTCTAGCAATTAGCCCTCCTTATTGATTGGTTCAATGTTAATTACACAAGTCAGCTCTCTTCCTGTATCTGGAGTGCTTAAAGTAAGTTTAATCATGAATGGCCACCTCACTGAAGTACATAGCAATCGATGGGTCACAAAACCTGAACCTTGTGCAGTCTCAGTTTGCTTTTCTGAAGAGGATAAATTAAAAATCTATTTTCTGATCTTTTCTCGGGGAATTTTACCATTGACTGCCTTATTTCCTGATACAGATGGTGTTTGGTTTGGGGTTTTTTTCTGGCACAAAAGGCACAAACTACAAGCTAAAAAGTAAAGGCTTGCTGCCATGCATGTACTTCCAACGCGGCTTGTATGAGAGACTGGTACCAAAGCCACTAGGAATCAGTGGACTTCTTAAATAAATCACTGTCCCTGTCATTTAACCCCAGCCAGCATCTAAGCCCCACACAGCCGCTCACTCACTCACCCCAGGTAGGATGGGGGAGACAATCAGAAGCATAAAGGTGAGAAAACTTGTGGGTTGAGATAAAGACAGTTTAACAGGGAAATCAAGAGCCGCACATACAAGCAAAGCAAACAAGGAATTCTTTCACTGCTTTCCATGGGCAGGCAGATGTTTAGCCACCTCCAGGAAAGCAAGGCTCCATTACACCTAACGGTTACTTGAGAAGACAAAATGCCATAACTCCAACTGTCTCCCCTTTCTCCATCTTTCCCCAGATTTATGTGCTGAGCATGGCATCATATGATATGGAATACCTCTTTGGTCAGTTGGGGTCAGCTGTCCCGTGTCCCCTCCCAACTTCTTGTGAAGCCCCAGTCTCCTCACAGGTGGGGTGGCGTGAGGAGCAGTCAAGGCCTTGACTCTGTGTAAGCACTGCTCAGCAATAAGGAAAACGTCCCTGTGCTATGAACACTGTTTTAAGGACAAACCCAAAACACATCCCCATACCAGCTACTATGAAGAAATCTCCTCACAGGTGGGGTGGCGTGAGGAGCAGTCAAGGCCTTGACTCTGTGTAAGCACTGCTCAGCAATAAGGAAAACGTCCCTGTGCTATGAACACTGTTTTAAGGACAAACCCAAAACACATCCCCATACCAGCTACTATGAAGAAATCTCCTCACAGGTGGGGTGGCGTGAGGAGCAGTCAAGGCCTTGACTCTGTGTAAGCACTGCTCAGCAATAAGGAAAACGTCCCTGTGCTATGAACACTGTTTTAAGGACAAACCCAAAACACATCCCCATACCAGCTACTATGAAGAAAATCAATTCTTTCTCTTCTTGACCAAGGACACTGAATTGGTCCATTACATAACTATTGTCACAACCTGTGCCTTTTATCTCTTTTATTTTTTCCCCCACCTTCTTACCCCTCTGCTCTGATCAAAATCAGTATTTGGCTGACTGCTCAAAATGCAAGTTTCCATGTGCATCTGTCTTGTAATTTATTTATACTAATCTGGGAATCCCTCACCTATTGTGAGTTCCAAATTATGTCATCCAGGATCTGACCTCAGTCTGTGTTTTCACTTTCCTCCTATTTGATCTAACTGCCTCTCTTCTCGCTATTTTGCCTACCTTATCCTGAAATTATTCTTTCCTTTCCAGTCCTTTCCTAGCCTGAAAATCCCTCTGGCTCACTAGTTCTGTCAGCCTCTCCACTGTGCAGTGCTACATTTCAACTTTCCAGCACTTTTCTATATGAGTTCACAGATCAGTGCTCCAGAGATGTGTTGGGCATCCTGGGGTCATAATTAAGGAGGAAACCAAAGAGGGCATAGCTTTTCAAAGGAAGTGGCAGCCCAGAGTCCTCCAGGAAGAAGTCCTGCAAGCAGACGTGCTGGCCTCTGAAAACCTTCCGGAACAGAGAACGTTTTCAGAAGGAACTGGGAGTACGTGTTCATCAGCTTTTGGAATGGGAGAGTCTGGAGCTGTAGATGAAAGAATACTCTTCAGGGAAGAGAAAAGAAATCTTCAAAGAACGGAGGTTGGGTCAGGGAGTCATTTAGAGGTTGCCTTAGAAAGATGGATAGTTTTGGGATCCAAAGGAGTATTCAGATTTCCTTAGTTTCAACCATAACTGTTTTTTATAAACAGTGCAGCTAGGTCACTTGACACCAGCCACCATAGGATCCAATTTGCTGGTACACAGTTCTTTGATCTGCAGTTTTCCATGCTTCAGGCTTGTCTCTGATTTTATTTACTTTTAACTTCAACTGCTTTTGAAAAGAATGAAGCTGTTTGGGCTTTTTTTAAAAGAAAACACTGTTTTTGAACATGATCAATTATATTAGCAGTTTTTTTGCTTAGCAAATACCTGCCTCCTTATGCTCTGAAACAGGATGCGGTTCCTGTTCTGAGTACATCACTGTTGTCAGCCAGCTATGTATGTCGAAATTTTGAGTGGCAGTTTTAACCTGTACATTAGACGCTTTTGTGTGTTCAACAGCCAATACCTCGAGATTGCCCACCCTCACTGGACATACCTCTCACTGTTCCTAACGTGTAGTCTGTAGGCTCTGGACCCCTAGCCCCGTGTGCAGTCCAGTCCACAGCAAAGCATGACTTCTATGCAGCAATTCCTGTTCCCACTTCGTGTCGGTCACTGTGGGAGTAAACATGATAGTTGGCAGCAGCCTTTAATGAGCCTTATGGCAATGCAGAGGAGGAAAGCCTTCTGTCCTGAATGTAGAAAAGACAGGGTGAAAGAGTCTGGGACAGGAGAAAGGAACAGAAAGCAATTGGGAAGGGGATTTGGGTGTTCAGTCCTCTGCCCAGGATGTGTTCTAGTCCAACTCTTGCATTTCCCTTGAGCAATTTAATGGGAGAAGTTAGTGATTTGCATAAGGAAATAAAGGACAGGATCCTTTATTTCTTGCCTATAGGTAGTGAAGGAAGATAATTTGGGTCTGGACTTTGGAACTGATGTGGGTCTGGGCTTCTCCTGATCACTGATACTTGGACTGATACTGCCTCATTCAGTTAGCCTGTGGATTTCATTTTTTTTTTAGGAATAAGTATGCACTGCATATTTTACCGTTTTGTACACCCTGAACTTTCTCTTACCTTTCCTTCTTTCATTGTGTTTATTGTCTTCTTTTAAGGATTGGCTCCCACCTCATTATAGTTCTGACCATACTGCCAGGCATAATGGGAAAAGATGCTACTGTTAGTTGCAAAACTATCTGAATAAATTCCCACTACCCGTACTCACTTGTGCCAGAATGCTTGTTTGCCACCTTCCTGTTTGTGCAGATGCATCTCCTTGGCCTGAAATCTAAACTGTGTCATTAAAATAATGGTAAATTATATCTTTCTTTTCTTCTTTTATTCCTTTTTTTTTTTTAATGTTTCAGAGATCTAATTAACAGTGCAGATAGCTGTACTAACATTACTGCCAACCCACAGTGCATAGCTAAGACGAATGGCTGAGGTATGGAGGGAAAAGGATAGTGGAAGCAGGATTCTTTTTCAGCTGTCTTCAGTGCCTCACCCAGCATCCTGTGACACTAAATCCTGAGTTCTTTTCCGATGAACAACTGCACATTTTCCCTCTTCAGCTTCTCATTAGATTGTAAAGTTTCAGTTGTAGAATCTCAAATATACACAGAAAGTAAGCATCAAAATGACTTTTCTACTGTTTGGCTGTGAATATTAGCTCTGGAAATTATCTTGGGCCCCTTCGGTATGATGGAAAGATTGTTTATCTGAAATTACTCATCTGAGTGAATTCATCCACATGGAAGAAGGCTTTTTTCACCCAAGTTCTCTTGAGTTAACATTCTGGTTACCTTATTTCGCAGTCATCCCCTGAGTCAGAATTTTTATAGCTGCCCTTTCCTGTAAAACTGGCTCAGCTATACTGGAAGTAGCTACAGGATTTTCTTTTCCTATTATAGTGTCATAGGAACCATGAAATGCAAAAGCACTGTTTATTTCACTGTTCTTTTCTTAGGCCAATATGTTGCAGTTAGCATACAGCTGAGATATAGTATTCTCGCTAAAAAGAGTGGCCTAGTGGCAAGTGAGAATATAACCCAATTTTCAGACTATATACAACATTAAAAAAGACCAGCTAAATGTCCTTACCTGAAGAGACAAAATGAAATTCCGTATCTTCCAGCATGGCCCACCCTTGTTTCCCAAGCTCTAGTTGGGCTAGTTCTATTTGTGCCCAAATCCCTCTCAGAGACTATAGCATACTCTTCACCAGGAGAACTGGTGTTCAGCTACTTCACAGCCATGTTTGGTACCTTCTTTAAATGTGGTATTGCCTTCTTAGTTCTTGTTCCCTTATCTTGTTCAGGTCCTTTCACAAGACTTCTCTTGTCATGATATTCATGTACATGCCTAAGAAACTAACTTCATGATGATAGGATGATAATGCTTAATCTCTTTGCCCTCTTGTTGATCTGTGAGGAAGTAGAAATCATGTCTTTAATCTGTAAAAGAACCTGAGCACCTTTTCCACTAAATAATGTGTAGAAATAATACTCTTAGAGCGTCTCTTTTAACTTGGGGTCTCCATTGCTACCACTACAACTCCTGTGAATTACATGCCTGCCATTTCTTTGCATGGAACTTCTTCATAGGCACTGAAATGAAAAAGAACTGCTTTACTACAGCCTGTGTCTTACACATAATATGACCTGGAAACACTGAGTTTATTAATGCAGAAGGAGGCTGAAAGAACACCAACCATTCAGGAAACGTGGGAAGTTTCTTAACACACTGTGTTACAGACAAGGAAGAGGTTGGGAAGTGGTAGTTTAGGACAAATGACCTTTATTTGTCTGTGGTTGAATAAGAAATAATTCTGTAATAATTATCTCTTTGGGGAGTTCAAGCTCAGATCTTGAACAAGGAAAGAAAAAATACTTCTCTCCTAAGATACCATTTGCAAACTTTCTTGCTCCTGAATAGTGAAGTTCAAGGGTTTACCGAAAATAAGGGTAGTGTGACCACTGGTGGGACTGTATATGCTCTTCTCTGTTGTACTAGTAATTAAACCAATGCCAAGTATGCAAAAATGGAAATTTCCATTAATTCTTTATTGGTGTTAAACAAAAACGGAAAAAGGTTCTGCTACGTCTGATACCTCCTGGTGGATTTTAAATCTGAAAGGAGATGGAGGGCAGAAGCACAGGCACCCAATAAGAATGGCACAGCTACAGAGAAAGTTACTATGAGTGCCAAGTGTTTTTTTCCAAGGGGATGACACTGATCTCTTACTTCAGAAACTCATTTTGCTCTGTAGATTAGTTAAGGAGACGATTCTGGCATTTCTGATACAACAGATAGAGAAGACACATTTCTGCAGATGCCTCTGCACTCTGCCTGCTGGAGAGCAGAGGTGTACTGACAGTTTCTATCAGAACCTCTCCGGTGTTCTTTGATTTGGCACAAAGGACAAAGCAATCCTTTGATGAGAGCTCTTTCCTAACCCAAATTCTCTTCTTCATATGCTTTTCTTCAAATTTGGGGTTTTTTTTAATTTCTGCAGTATATCTGCCTTTCCTTCTCTGCTCATCTTCCTGCTGCTGGGAAGATTTTTTTCTCTTCCCGCTTTGTCCATCCTGTCATTTTTCCCCTTCATTCTCACCAAGTTATCTATTCTGTATGTGCTGCTCATGGGATGCTTTTCTTTGTGCTCACCTCTGTTTATTGTGATAAAAACAAGGGTCATCGTGGCTGAGAGTTTTCATGAATGATAATGACCATGATGATATGTATCTAGTACCGCATTGCTGAGACATCCTCGCTAAGGTATCATGTCTTCATGACAGGTAATAGCCTTGTACTCTGTAACTGGGAGTCCATGTTCAAAGTGCAGAGTCCTACAGTGGTGACTAATGGTAACTCTGAATCAGAACTTATAGCACGGGTCAATATCTTCAGCACAGCGGTGTGTAAACCAGCGCTGGAGGAAGTAACCTGTGAGGGAAGAAGAGGGATCTGGATGTGTTTAGCAGCTCACTAATTCAGACAAGTTGTTTCTCCCACAAAGTTCTGCGAATGTTGTATTTTACGTAGCCTCCAATGTGGCCAGTTGTGATCACCTCTTCATTTATTGTCTGAGATGTAGTGTTTGGAGAATGATGATAACAAGTGAAGTTAATACATCTGTAGCCACAAAACATCATTTAAGTTTAAAGTTCCTAGTTGTTTATTAGGTAGACTTTTGATTCTGTTATATTGTGTTATATGACAAGAATAAGAGAGAACGGCACAGGAGAAATGGTAAGGATGGTGTAAAAGAAGGAATTAATAAAAGAAAAGAATTAATTACCAAAATTAGGCTAGATAACTTAAGCCCCTGGTCAGAGTTAAGGCTGAAATAGACATTTTTTTTTAAACTGATAAGAATACTGGGCAGCTTTACTACGTGGGTAATATATGATTTATGATCTCCTTAAATATTCATTTCCTTGCTCTTAAATGCCCTGGCTTTGTAAATGATGTGATACTGACAATAAAGTACATTTTCTAGGGGGCTTAACTGTTTTTTAAAATGAAAGTGATTTTGGTTTGGATTTATATTGTGAGTGATGCGAAAGACAGTTTTTGCCACCTTTCTCTGCTGTTAGGAAATTAAACTCCCACAGTTCATGAGGAGATTAGATTGCTCCCAGAAAAGTTTCACTCATTCTGGAAGAAATATAAAACACTGGCTCTAAATTACATCAAGTTCTTCTGCACCCATAAGCACTTCTCTCTTTCTTCCCTTCTTTGTCAGCCGTACCTCCCCCCTGTCTCTTCTATGTTGATTCCTCAGTTGGATAATTCAGAGCCAAATATTTGTATTTTAAAATTTTTGATTAAGCAACTGAGCACTTACAGAGCAAAGAAAGAAAGTGAGAACACTTGCTATGATACCTGTTAAAAGTCTCACACTTCTTGGCGGCCCTTTGCATTTACACACTTTTTCTTCATGATGTAAAATGCAAATTATTCCATGAAACAAATATGATGCAGGGGTCTGTTTAATATACAGAATGCACATTTGTGACAGTTAGCAGTTCCAAAAAACCACTGCCAAAATCATCATTAAAAATAAAAGAGCATCTATGGAGACCCATCTTGAAAGTGATGTTGTTTGCATATTGGAAAGCTTTAATCTTCTTGTATTCTGAAGGATTGTTTCCTCATTGAGAGGTATGCACATCACCATGTAACTATTTGCTGAAATGCCAGAAAGAATTTTTTTTTTTTTCAGTTCTGCAGGTCATAGCCTTAAACTTGGATATTCACAATGTAAGAAGTATATCTATAGTTAAGTTCCCCGAACCTTTCATGAGAGTCTCATGAACGCAACAAAGTCATGGTCACAGATACACATTCTGAAGCTCTACCCAGGGAAAAAAAAAAAAATCATTCTTCTGGGAATGGTGCTTTGGGCAAGGCCTCCATGATCTGGGAGACAGCAGCTTAAAATATTAAAAACCATACTAGTTCTCCCTGGGAGGTAAAAAAGACTGTGCGTTCTCAATAGCAAGCAATAGTCTCTGATTTACATGATCAGTTAGAACTTGCCAACGCTGATGGATTTTGCTATGTCCTGTGTCTCTTAGTTCACTTTTTACTTCATCTGTCCATCTACAAAGTAAACAAAACCAGAGAAAATGGAATCACTTCCAGCATTAAAATGATGAATATGAAATTACAATTTTAGTAGACATTCAATAAAAAGTAAAAAGAACTGAATCCTCAGTTTTGTTACTTCCAGTGTGGCAGAGGAATCCAGCAACATGCAGCAGACTCCCAGGGAAAGTGTCCTGCGCTTGCTTAGTCACTTGTGTTCTGAGCTCTTTGGTCAGGACTAGTTCTGGACAGCTTTCTGGTCAGCTCCATAGCTGTGTATCACTCTCCATCTCCACCAGAAGAAATATTCCAGCTTTATGTAACAGCAAACAAGATCTGGCTCACTGAACTAGGGTGATGTGTTTCCAGCGTATTTTTGGGGAGGGCACTAATTCAGGTTACATAACTGTGTGATGCCAGCTGGCTATCTCTGGAGAGGGTCCAAATGTGTATTTATTTCCGATCTGGATACACTATATACACAATTTTTGTTAACTTGGCTGTGAGTTGGTCTCAAGATGGCAAAGGTGATGCAACCATTTCTGAATAATATTGTTATTGTTGCTTGAGCTACAGGAAATGATGCTTGAATGCTGCTGCATACATTAGGAGAACAAGAATTCCCACTCCAACAGAACACGCTTTGTTCAGCACCAGTAATACCACAGGTGAGGACCAAACGGAAAACCTTTCAACATAAACAGAGAAAACAATATAACACAACTGGCAAGCTTTTCATCTCGAGTGTCACAGGGAGATGCTGTCAGGATGAGAAGTTAACACATGGAAGCCAGCTGTAGCAACTAAATGTCTCAAGGAAACTTGTTCTTAGATAATGAAATCCATTCACAAGGAGTATCACAGAAAGTTGGAGTGACCTGATAAAACTCAGAAGAGATTACCAGATTTATTCTTGGAAAGGCAAGAAAGTGAAGCTCAAAGCCTGACAGACACTAAAAATGATGAAAATGTGACTGTTAATTCAAAAGTTTTATCTCCAGATGTTCAAAGATTTTTTCAAGATAACGTGTTGCATAATATGTTGGAAAAAACACCTGTAAGTGTATGTAAAACAAAGACAAAATCAGAAAACCAGTTACATTCAGAAATGCAGCTGGACATTCCGTGAAAAACTGCTAAAACTATCTGAGCAAAATTCTGGCTTTACCACGAACTCATTATTAGGAAAACCAGGCTGCTATGCTGCCCCTGGAGCAGCCAGGGAAACTAATTTGAGGAAATGGTGACTTACAGAAGGAGGTTACTGTACTGGGTTTATACCGAGTGCAGCATGTAGTACCTCAATGCAACAGCGCAGCTAAATACAAGACACATTTGATGTGTGCTATGACATTGCTCCTTGCCCCTTCCTTCCTGTGTGCATTAGGAGGAGAGCATGGAAATGACAAGGGGCGACTTGAGGTCATCTCATAGCCCTGTATTTATTAGAGGAACAGACTCTCATACCTACCGTGCTTGCCTGTGTGAAACTATATATTGCAAACATACTTAAGATTTTCCAGCTGCTGCAGACCCTCTAGTTGTCATAACGTATTGGAAGCTTCAGGTAACGTTATTCTTTTTGTTTATCTGAATAGGTAGAAGCTAAGAGTAGATGAAGTGCTTCTTGCGCTTTAGACGTGACAAGTTAAAAGCTTACACTACCCTTCTCAAACGTTTACAGTAAACTTATGTCCTTAATTGGCTGTCAAAGTAGCATAAATGTTTAAATCATTTGAAGCCCTTAATAAGGCCTAATTAAAGATAAAAACATTGTTCTATGCATTTCACATGGACTTTTGCTATAGATTAAGTAAAATCAAGATTTGGACTCAAACTTGTAGGAAGCCCTTAATAAATGGCTCTCATTAATTTTAAATTTCTGGTTAGGGACATGATTAAAAGCCATTTGACATTAATGAGAGTAATTTTATTAAGGGTTTTTAAAATCAGTCCCATATACAGATACAGTCCAAATTAAGAAAGTCTATATATGCATATGTAATGTATTTGTCTATGAATCCATTCCTATTCGTGCAGTTGTTCTGCCTAGCTCATAGAATAGGAAGATATGGAGACATATAGAAGATGGCTTATAGCTCACCTTTAAACTTTGTTGATTTTACTGCAAACCTCCTTAATTTTTTTCCTTACTTTATCTTACATAGTTGCTAATGATCTCAAAAGACAGATGCAGGTCTCCAAGTTGTTAAGATGTAAAACTGTCTATATTACACATTTCTCATGGTGATCCAACAAGGAGAATAAGGAGTGAAATTTGAACTGTCTTGGATCTGTTTCTTCCAGCAAGACAACACAAAAGGCCTGTACTGTGTTGAAGGTTTAACAATGTGAGTGCAGCAGCTAACTGTCAGACCTTCGTAATTAGAATATTCTTTTCACAATGGGATGCGTACGTATCCCCTATCCGTGAGCTATGTGGGAAGGGGGATGCGGGGGGATGAAAGGTTTCATAACATGCACACATGTAAGAAATAAATTTTTGCACTTCCAGGACTAAAAAATAATAAACCAAATTCTCTTTAACCTCATAAATATCTTCACCTTCTCCTGATTTCTACAGGCAAAAATCCACATATCCAGAAGACAAATTTTTCAAAATTTTGCTATTACATTGAATTGTTGTCAAAAATGTTTTGCAAAGTTATATGCAATGTTTGCTGCTAATTGAGCTTTCACATGAAGTCAAGTGGTCCACATGGAAGATTAAATATCTGAGCCATCAGGTTTGCTTTAGGGATATGTTTGGTTTGTTTTGAAAGTTTGGCTGGAATTAAAAAATGCAATTAATATGACAACAGTTCTTTGTCATGTTACTGCATGATCTTTTTCAGGGGTGGTCGGTTGTCTGACTCCATTTTCATTTGTGAGTTTAGAAGATGCCATAGAGTAACTTATTTGTTTGTAAAATTATCTGTATAATTTTGAAGCCTAGGCATGATACTTCTGTTTGCTTCACAGGCAATTTGAGATATTTTCTTGATGGCAAATTTGAAAAAGCAGGACTAGAAGGCATTGTTGACAAGGCAATAAATCATGTTACAGATGACTGTCAGTCTCTTTAATTTTCCTTTCAGTTAAGTATTTAAGGGCAGTACTCAGATTTTTAGGCTTTTAAGTATTTCTAGGTCTGAAGGACCAGAATTATGCTCATAACTGTGTCTTGTAGGATAGCAGTTTCTTATTTTGTTCTCACTGTTCTCTGAAGGTTAGAATCTGAAGATAGATTTTTGGAAGATGCTTTCTAAGCCCACAGTGCTTACTGAAGTCAAAATGCTCTTTCAGTAAGGAAAAAAGATCATATCGTGCTGTATGTCTTAATTAGTGACCTGTTCTTAGTTTGTGAGACAGGTGCCTGAGGCTAAGGTCTTTTTCCCACTGCAACTTTTACAATGCAGGCTACTCTATATTTCCTATTCTTCATGTTGCTTTTCCCCTCATTCATAGTTTGGTTCAGTTATCCACTCTAAACCACTTTGCAGAGAACAGAGGTGTATCAGTGTTTGCGGAGTGTGCCATCCCCTTCCTGCCTGGGAAGCAGGAACAGGGCATGGGGTGCTGTTGTGATGATGACCTTTGTCAAGCTGAGATGCAAAGCACCCGGCAGGAATTTCCTCCAGCACAAAGGTATTTAACAAATTCTCCAATTCCATAGTGAGACCTAGTCAGTAGGTGGTCCAGTTGTCTGTCTGTCTTTCCTTATCCTCCTCTTTGGCTTAGAGAAGCTGCAGTAAGAAAAAAAAAAGAAAAAAGAAAAACAAAACAAAAAAACAGCTATTAAACTGGAAAGACATGTGATCTGCATAATTGCTCTAATTGCATCTAGTTCTGCAATGAATAGTCCTGCTGTCAAATCCAACAACGACTTAGGGGAAAAAAAATACCTCCAAGTCCTTTACTAACATGAAAGACATGACGAGACTCTTATGATCATTGTCATTCAGTTTAAAGAGCCAGTGACTAATTAAGGGGGAGGAGAAACAGTGCCATTGTTGAATTATTAAAGAAAGGATTAAATTGGCAAGCATAAATAAACAAAATTAAACTATGCACCTCTCTGGCTTTTTTGAGTTGCAGAAATTGGTATATCAGTCATGCATGGCAGAGGTAGTGGTTCGTCATCAGTAGGGATTGTTAACATGATTGTAGCAAATGTTTTATCAAGCATAGACTACTGCAAATGTTCTGCCCTCTTGGGATTCCCAAAGAAACAAAGAGGTAAAACCACATGGACTATTGGCAGAAGCAGAATGTTATCCACAGACCTGAAGGCAGGGTTTAGAGAAAGGAAAGCCAGCCACCCCTGATTCTCACACTAACTCTCTATGGCCTTGCACAGATCGCTCCATGTCTGTTTCTTGATTTCCTTATCTTTAAAATGGGATAATAAAACATACTTACCTGTCTCATTCTTGTGTTGTGAAACTTACTTAGTGTCTGGATAATGCATTTGCTATAGAGGAGCAAAAGATTTATAGGCCTCTCTTAAAATTTCTTCTTGAGACTTGAGCAGTGATCAAACTTCTGTTCATATTTAGAAGTCCAATTCTACAGAGTGGAAACCTAATCAGGCTATCCCAATCTAGTGCCTAGTGATAAAGAAGCTGCACTGAGTCAAACGTTAGTTATGCGCTTAACTGTGGCCATGGAGTATGGCCCCTGAGCATACTCTGTCTTGAAAAACAAAGGGTGTTATTCCTATTTCATTCCTACTTTAATTTGATAGAATTAGCATAGAAATAATTTTATTTTTCTTTTATCTCTTTGTAAAATTACATGCTTTCCTCTTTGTGGTGGGTGGACCCTGGCAGCAATTAAGCACCCACCAGCTGCTCGTTCACTCCTCTCTAATCGGAATGGGAGAGAGGACTGGAAGAGCCAATGTGAGATAAGGGTCAAGATAAAGACAGTTTAATAAATGAAGGGGGGGAAGAAGAAAAAAAAAACCCAAAGCCAAGTGGTGTATGGGTAATCACTCACCACTTCCCCACAAGCAGGCTGATGCCCAACCAGTCTCTGAGCAACAGCTACTTTGGAAAGACACCATGCCCCCCCGAATCTTTGCTGATGAGCATGGCATTGTATGGCATGGGACATCCCTTTGGTCATCCGGGGTCAGCTGTTCCAGCTGTTTCCCCTCCCACCTTCTGACCCATCTTCAGCCTTCTTGTTCATAGGGAGGAGAGGGACAAACAGGGAAGGCGTTGATACTGTGCAAGCACTGCTCAGCAGTAACTAAAAGGTGGGTGAGTTGTCAGCAGTGTTTTGGTCACAAATCCAAAGCACAGCACCATACTGAATGTGTGAAGAAATTTAATTCCATCCCAGCCAGACCCAGTACACTGTTGCATCATTTTCCTGGGGTGTGGGCTCATTCTAAAATTCTAAAGTCTTCTCCTCATTCTGTACGTGGACTGAGATGCACCTCAGACTCGGAAATACAAGGAAGATTCAGACCAGAGGTTATTTCTACCCAGCCTGAATAAAATCCTTAGATTGAGAGATACCCAAATTTAGGTAAGTTAAGATTCACATGTGAGCTTTTGCCTTGGGACCATCTTTTATAGTGAAGATGGGTGAAGTAAAAGAAAACAAAATGAAATAAACTCAGAGTTGTACCCAAGATGCAGTGGGAGCAGCACTCTTGAAAAAGTTGAAAACACTCTGCTAATTATTTTTAATCTCTTTATTTTTGTGTATTTGTGTACTTCCTTGTTCTTTCCATGGTAGAAAGCTAAGAAATCTGTTCTGGTGAAATATCTGGCCTGCCTGGAAGCAGGAAGTACTGTAAATGTCTTAAGAAAGACTGTACTCATGACATTTCCTGTCCAGTTTTGCTGACTATAATTTAGAACACAATTCTGTTCAAAATGTCAACTGATTTTGCCTTGTTCCATGCCTGTCATCATGTCCCTTTTCTCTCCCTTTACCTCCTGTTCCCTGTCTTTTTATAGGATACATTTGGTGCCTGTGTAGTACCTTCTCACAGAAACAATAATATTTGGAAAGACTATCTTCTCTTTTTTTTCATTAGCAAGGAACATGGGTACTTTGAATTAATTAGCAGGATGGTTTTTGATAGTGGATACTGATATAAAGTCATGTTGTTATGAGACTGAATGTGGATCAGGCTGGCTATTGTTAGGTATTGTTTCTCCCTGTTAATATTTTATATTGTGTGATATGTATTAGCCTTCCTTCCCCACTGTTGGCCCTAACCAGTGCCCTCATGGCAGTCTGGCCTGTGAGGCTGAGAGATTTATATCGGTGTTGGCCACCCTCTCCTTACTTACGGAGTCTTTCCTCAGTTCTCCAAAATAAATGACCAGCTGTGGGAAACAGGAAGAGATAATCAGCTTCAGGAATGAGGCTGTAGCCGTTTCATGCACTTGCAAGATCCGTATGGAAGCTCCATTGACAGCAGCCTTTAGAAGCTGAGACAGGGTCAATCCTACCCCACCTTCCAGGTCCTGCTGATGACATTTGCCATCCTTCTCCTTTGCTGGATGTGGCTGCTTCTGGCTGGCGCCTGCTCATGGACAGTCCTTCCATATTCATTTGGCACTTTAAGGTGAATCCGAGCACCGTATAAAACAGAAGTTCTGCAAAAACTGCTGCCTCTAGGTAAAACAGAAACATGTACTTGCCACAAAGAAAACAAATGTGGGAAAAGAGCTGAGTGGAAGGAATAAACTTTAGAAGCCTCTCACACCCTAAATTCTCTGTGTGTAAAGGGGATAACCAAAGAAAATTTAAGCTGTACTTCACTCTACTTAATTTTGATTACGTTGCAAATCAAGGAAGCAGCAAAGAAGACGACAGAAGTTCCCATTATCTCTGGCAATGGATGGGTGCAATAATTCTGAGTTTAATAATTTCTTCAGGCAGAACAGAATATCCAGAAAACTTAATTCTACCTGAAGAATGATACACTCCATGTGAAGTTAAAAAAATACGTGAATGGCATAATTTTAAATAACAGCATCAGACAGGAGATAAAATAACAGGAGAGTTCACCATTTCTCCTCATAAGACAGACTCAGAAAGAATTGATTTTGAAATTTTGGTGTTCTGAGTCCCCTAAGGAGGCCAGATATCAAACACTGCAGACTTCTGGGATGACTTTAGGAAGATACTTGGAATTTGTAAAAGAAGAGATTTCCCCATATCCTGATGGAAATTTATGGAGGGTAGTCAATATTCCAGTAAAGTGGAGAATATTTTGAACAAAATTGTAATGGAAAAGAAAAACAAACATGTAAAGAAACACAGACGGTTGCATGTATCACAGATTTAGAGTCCAGCAGATTGCACAGGGCTGTATGGGCTGTGACTCGTCAGGCATTTGTGTTAGCGCTGGAGTGTATGCATATGAAGCACACCACAGACACAGAGTAACAATTGTGCGATTAATTCAGAGGATTTTCTGCAGGAGTGTTGAGCAATATAGGAAATGATTTGACTATTAATTTGAAAGCAATTAAAGGATCTATTAAATTACTTTGAACATAGTTTCTGGCAACGGATTGCACAAAAAGCGGTTTTGTTTACACTGAAGAAAAACCAGTACCTATGGAAGTAAACAATTAAACTGTAGGTTTCCACTGCTAAGCTTCTCCTCACTGCAGGCACAGGAAAATAAAATGTTTGGATAGGCAGGAATTTGCCGTGGTACTCTGTGCTGAGCCCTGGAGCTCATCAGTACATTCAAGACCCCTGCACAACTGAGGAAGGGATTGAGGACCTCTTACAGAACACTCAGCTCAGAACTGAGTAAAGAGAAAACAATCCATGTTACATGATTTGTGCCACTAGAAATCCCCGGCTACATCAGGTGGAGGATTAAAAGGGGATTTAGTTAGTTTTATCGTGCTGGGGCTATGGTTCTGTGTTCAGCAATACCAGAGCTGTACACCACCAGATCACCTCCTGTTATGGATTTGGTCTGGATCAGGCCTGAGGGTATGACTACGTTTCTGTCAAATTAGCTAGAACACGCGGTACGCTGTTTATTCTGGGTTCACGCTGACTGCAGTAGGACAGGTGACGTCATTTGGCAGAAGATCTGCCAGGATGAAATTAACTTTTAAATACTTTTTATTTTTTTTCCCCTGAACAACTTTGGATCTACAGAGTGAGTTTGTACTAGCTGAACTATTTTTGGTTATGAGTCTTCAACATTTTAGATCCAGCATATGTGTCCTAATCCATACATTTTCTCATGGAGTCATGGCTGAGGAACCAGAGGGCCAAGAGGAGAGGGTGGGGAAAAAGTTGGATCTCCTTCACTTGTTTATAGATCTCATTAACCAAGGAATGTATGTGTAGGAAACAGAATGTAATACATTACCAGTAGGAAGGCGGGTTAGTTAGCTTGCTCGCTCGTTAGTGAGTTGGTGGGTCGGTTAGCTTTCTCAGTCACTCACTGGCTTATGCGGCTCGCTCTGACTCTGCTGCAATTGCTCTCAGGCTCTGGCTGTCAGGCTCTCTGGCTCTGACGCCCAATACTCAGGACCTGACTGTGCATCAGTTGGTAAGCAATTCTACAATTTGTTTTGTTTTCTATTATTAGTACTATTGTTAATATTATTAGCATCACTATAATATTAATTGTTGTTAGCTCAATTCATGAGCTTCCTTGGCTTTTCCTCTGATTCTCCTCCTCCACTGGAGGAGGGCTTGGAGGAAGGTGAGCAAGTGGCTATGTGGTACTTAACTGCTAGCTGGGGTTAAACCACAACAATGATTTAATGGGAAGTGAACATTTCCTAAAGAAGCTGGTTGTGATAGGAGTCCCAGACCCTGCGAGCCAGTGTACTTGTGACAAAATCTTCCCTCAAAGCTCCTTGCATTGCTAGGAGTAAGTGGGAGAAAAGAGCTTTTGAGTAAGAGACTCTTCTGTTGCCTCTGTGGCCTTTGGGTGTGATTTCACTGTACCTTTCATCAGATTTAACTTCAGGCTGACATAGAATGCCCTTCCTCCGACTCCACATCACCTTCACTTTCCCACCATCCTTGCACCATCTTTGACGCTGCATGTCTACAGCTCACAAACTGGGGAGCAAATGGGACCACAAAGAAGACCTGATGTATGCCACAGCCACACACTTGTGAGGTCCAGCAAGAGCCAAGAGAGAGACATACGTGAAAAATACAGGGCTACTCTATTTGGTGGTATCTCACAGTCAGATGGGATTTTATGTGACATTGAACAGCATACTTTCATATCTTAATTCCACAAATAAAGTTAGATGAATTGGCACTGTTGCAAAAGATGTGTGTACTCTCTTCCCACCAGGACTACCTGATTCTTCTCCTTTTCCTCCTCATAAAGTTGTTAAAGCTGTACTTTCTTTCTCCTTCTCCCCCACCCCTTTCCTCCTTTCCCTAAAGCTAATTTTAACCTGGATCAGTTTCCCCATCCATTTCACTGCATGGCTACACAAGAGCTTGTGCTGTCAGAACCAATTTTGGGGCATTAGGATTCTCTTACTGATTTAAACTATGTAACGGAGTTAAAGCACCTATCTCAGCTAGGGAGAGAGAGAGGAAAGGAAGACCAAAGAGACTGAATTGTCACCTTTCCGTTGCCGGTAATTAACATGCTTATCTTAAAATGGTCTCTGTTTCTCACAGATAGGTTGTTCTCAAATAAACCAATGCACAGATGGTGTTAAGTAAGTTCCTGCACCATACTGTAAACACAGTACACAACTATAAACTATTCGTATATCTACATGTAGAGAACAGTTTGCGTGTTTAAAAGGTGATGTAAATTTATCTGTTTATCGTGTATATTTTAAAATGTTACTCTCTTATCTTCAAGAGAACACTGTGGCAGTGGAGACTATGCCTTTAAGGGCGGAGGTTCCCAAGCAGAGATTGTGGGCATGAGCCTGTAAAGCCCTTTTTGTTATTATGCACAGCCAATTAAAACCAAATAGAAAATAAAGCAGATCCTTTGCAGGAACCTTAAGCCCTTGAATGATCACCGCAGGTGTCATCCATCATTTTCTAAAGGACTTGTAGCCTAAGAGAAGGCTGGAGGCACTGCAAGGGGACAGAGGGTGAGCAGGCTAGTTTACCAAAATAAGACTAAGCTGTAATACAAGGCATGCTAGGAAGAGCAGAAAATTTTCTGAATTGCTTGAGCTCTGCTCTGTCCTATGTAGACTGAATTTGCTGCAGGAACTTCGTTTTCCTCAGCATGCCTGTCTGGATTTGGCTTTGTAGTGATGTCAGCGACAACCAGCTGCAGCAAGAGGGATCACGTATACTTGGTACATCACTTTGCTTGACAGGCCACTTCTGTTTTGTTTCTCCTTTTGTTTTCTTTGAGGAGACAGATGCTGCATGTGTGCAATTATGCTGGGTCCTCCACAGATTTTTCAGTGGACATCAATAGCTACATATAGCCTCTTTAAATATAGCGTATTATTGAGAGGTTTGCTTGTTTTGGTTTTGGGTTTTTTTTCCCTATGTGATAAGAAAGTTTATTTATGCATGTTCTGGGAATGAGAAATGAGAGAATTAAGAACAAACCCATTAGCATAGCTGAAATGATGGAGGATAAATGTCTATTGCCTCATTGTCTCCTTAAAAGTAGATGAGAATTCAGTAGACTGAAATGATATTCTTAATCTGATTTCAGGTATTTTCTCCCTAGGTATCCACATATGGCCACCAGTGAAAACAGGATGAGTAGGTTAGAAGAATTTTTTGTCCAACTTGATACAGCACATCTTATGTTCCCTGTGCTGTGCCTGGAGGTGTGAGATTTTGGAGAATGAACCGTGAATAAATCAGTTTTGGCTTGTTGAGCTAACATAGCTCCTAGAGGGCCTGAGACATGCTAGAGTTGGTGTCAGTGCAGCAACTGTGCACAGCTGGGGGGGAGAGGACTCTGTGACACCAACCCTGTCCCCATTAGCAGGAGGACATACAGGTGTTGCTGTCTCACAGGCTGTGGCTGTTTGTGCCACACCTATGCTATCCTCTGTATGCTCTCTGCTTCTTGCAGTTGTGCTGGGCTACTAACAACAGATACAGTTGGTCATCCAAAATACCTGCCCTCAGAGCTTGTAAGATAAACCACAGATCAATTATGTCTCTAATAAGATATTACTTGACTCTTATGACGCCACTATTCCCTGTTCCAAATCATCCTTACAAACCTGAGTGCTGAAGAAACAGATAGTATGTTCTTGGGTTTTATTGTTCATTCTCTCGTTCTTCTACAGAAACTCTATAAATTTCAGGATTGTCAGGTGGATTTCTTTTTCTGGATTTTCAGTTTAATTAGGAAAAATGGAAGCCCAATCATAGTGGATACTACTAATTTTTTCTTCTAGTGTACACAAAAATTTGTTGTCAATATACCTGTGTATTTAAGAAGGTAAGTGCATAACTCACAAGGAGAAAGATTACTGTAAATTCACTTTGAATCTACAAACTAGGATGTTGCCAGAAGATAGGATCTGGGATTATGGAATTATGACCACGTTCTCCCATTTCTGCCAGTATGTAACTTCTGAAATGCATAAATAAACGTAGAGACAAAGAGAAAATCTTTTAAGCGTGAAGCAACAATATTAATTTTTTTGTTTAACAGCAGTAACAGTTGTGCCTTAACCATTGCTTCAGCTCTTTCAGTGAGTTAAGGTATGTAAAGTCATCTGGGTCTGCCAGTAGTCCTGAAGAGGGAAATCAAAGTCCATTCACCTCTAACACACACACACTCTATGTGCAGCGCTTAGAAGTTTGTGCTTGCGTAGCTGTATCAGATTAGACATGCTAATGTTTCGGCTGTTGTGCCTTCATCGGGACGTGTCTTGAACCAAGCCTTCTCACCAGCTTGGAACAGATTTTCACATGTCGAGTTAGTTAGAAATGCTTTGGCATTCATGTGATGTTTCCTGTCATGACAGCTTTTTGTTGGGCTTTTTTTTGGTAGCTCACTTCTGTCTAAATAAAATCTGTTATCTTAGGAGCAGGAATTTTACTAGTGGTTTCCTTGTTGTCTCTCTAGCTTAAATACTTTTACAGGCCTTTGTCTGTGAAATATTTTATTAATTCAAAAGTTTAAAAAAAAAACAGATGACAAAAGGGAAAAGGGAGAGGAGGTGTGTGAATGCTGCCAGAATGTCTAGATGATCAGATAGTAGTACTGAGTGAATTTTGTCTCTCTGTATAGAAAACCAAAACTGCAGTAAGGTGGTTTTCCAATACATCACACTCTTACAGAGAATGACAGATGTAATCACAGAGAATTTCAGTAACTTTGGATATATCTGAGATCGGGGTAGAGACTGAGACTGAGTCCAGGACTAAACATTCCGAAAATCGTGATACTCTGGCTCCAGATAGGGATTTAATTTTTCAAAATATTTGTCCCAGGAAGCATAAATCACAGAATACAGATCAACTTAGCTCTGACAGTAACAATAGCACAGCTGTCTGCCAAGGGCCATCACATTTGGAAGAAGTATTCAAAGTGTTTGAAATGTAAATCTTGCCCCTCAACTGGAATTTTTTATGGTGTGGCTATTGCCTCTAAAGAACCAAGTATTTCCTCATTCTTTACTGTGGGAAAACTCCTACTGAGTTATTTCAATTTATCTTTTCCAAAAATCCAACAGGTTTGAGGAACGAGATAAAGGACCAGTTCCTTTCCCCAAAATGCCAGTTTTAGCCCTTTTGAATAACACAGGGAGATCTTTAGGTTACAAGTATGGTCCTCAATGCCAACAGCTCTCTCAGACTTCCCTGAGGAACATAGCCAGTCAATCGTTTGTGGAATCAGAGTCAAATCTAATGAGGAAAAGCTCAAATAATACAGAAATATTTGGTTACATTTTCTTCAGGAATGACCCTCACATCTGTTTTAGATACCATTTTTGTTCTTTCTTCAGAAGCTCCTCAGAAACTGATTTTGTGTTTTCCTTTAATAGCTATTGTTTGTAAACTAACACCAAAAAAGTGGGGCTTTTTGATGCTCGCACCCAATCACTAATCAGCCAGTATCCTTGCACAGACTGAGATTTGAAACTACTAGGTGGGAAGCGAGCCTCCACAAAGGACTGCAGTGCCCCCCTGGAGTTTTGCAAGGTAATTTGCAGCATCAAGCAGAAGTAGGATACACCAGTCAAGGATACACCAGAGCCTCTCTCCTGCTGATCTTACTGTTTCCTTCCATAGGGGAACTGTCCAACAAACCCATGCCACAGCTATGAAACAAAATGGTGTCCTTTCCAGGAGAAGAAAATAACAAATACTGACAGCATTGAAAAGCAGCTATGCTCAAGGACTGGGCAAGTTTCATTCTCATTTTTTTTCAGAAATTCTGAAAGGAACAAGTGGCTAATGGTTAGTAAACACAAACCCTCCATGCAGGAATAATCATCCCCTACTCTGGATGTGCCTCACTGCAGATGGAAGTCAGCTGGTGCTGGAGTTGTGGTACAGAAAGGTTTACCACTGGCTGCTTGTAACAGAGCATCAAATTGCTGCTTGTGTCCTCTATTTCCACCCCAGAGTAAGGGAGGGAGGAAACTGTGCTTTTCATAGGACACTTAGTGCAACTCTTTACGCAGAACGTTTGACAAGCCACAGCTGAATTCTTAATATGCCCCAAAAATTCTGTTTAATGAAAAAGGTGTGTATGCTCATTGCTTTCTGAGCCACAAAAGGAGTGAGATTTAATGATTAAACACAGACCGTGCATTTGTGATATCCTATTGTATAGTCTTAAAAATCTGAATAGTATATTTCCATTACCTTGTAGCACCCTTATGAACTGCAAGGACTTTCTTGTAGCCTTGCAGTGAAAACTTTGCTCCAGAAATTTCCCCTGTACTAAGATGTGATGCGTAGTGTCAGATCTCTTGCAATAACCATCACTTTCAGTTACCGTATGATTCCTTTTCAAGGAGTGCTTGATATATGTGTCTATACAGTCCGACAAACAAGGGTGATAAATGCCTTACAGGTTTCATCAGATGTTTTTCTATCATCTTCCCAGGAGCAGTATTTCAAAGAGAACAAATCATCCTTATAATGTATGTACGTGAGTGTGTACTATTTTTAAAGAGCTACTTCGTTTAATATACAAATGTTTAAGGTATCCAAAACATAATTCCAGATAGTTTTGGGTTTCCATTCAAATATGAAATGTGAATTTGGTTTAAAGCTGAGATAGACTTTGATTACTGGAAGCTTTTCCAGTGCTTTTGGGCTTTTTTTAGGAGGAATGGATAAATGAAATTTAGCTGCTTCTTTTCCAACGTTTCACAATACTACTGCAAGTTGCCCGAGCAGTAACATGACATATCAATCCAGATGGGATTTGTCATGTCTGATTCTTCCTTCCTCTGCCCTCATCTGTCTCTGTTGCTCTCATCTGCCATGCTTTTGATTCTCCTTCCCATTCCTTCAGTAATCCTGGCTCTCTCTCTCTCAGTTCTCCAGGCAGGCTTCCACAGTGAAGGCTCTTGTCACTCCATGGTGTCCCACCTCCCCTCCTTTGCAGTCTTTTGGCCTGCACAGACCCATGCTTTTAGCCAGACACTGAGTTTTCTGCCTACTGCAGCCTTTCACTGACTTACTTTCTTCTGACCCTCTTAGCTTGTTCTCATTAATTTTGTTAGTTGTTCTTTGCTCTCCTGCCTGATCTTCTCTCCTTCACTGTTCCTTTTTCCTTTTGCTTCCTTGGCATCTTTTTAAAAGATGTCATCTTTGCATTTTTTTTACTATTCCATCTTTCGTTCATTTTGCCCTACTTCAGTATCACCATGCCTTGCTGAAGAAAGATACTGTAAGCATCATGGACTTTTCAATGTAACAAAAGACCTCTTTTCTTATATTATCCATTTTTCTGTCCCTTGACCAATATATTTTTCTTTTCTCTTAAACTAGCATGACCTTTGTCCCTTCAATTCTTACTATTTCTGAATTTCCTCTAAAACCTACCGCTCTGTTCCTATCTCCTCTGCCAAGAATTTTCTGCCAAAGAAATTGTCAAGCTTTTAAAAGGGTGGAAAAAAAAGTCATTGCTTTCACTCAGGAACCTTTCCCTTTGCTCCACCTGGCAGTGTCTCCTCTTTCTCTTATTTTGTCTTTCTCCTTCCTTTCACCTTAAAGTATTCCTTCTCAGTTCTCTCTTTTACCTGTATTCCTCCTTATTCTCTGCATTTCATTTTTGATGCTCATTTCTTTATCATGAAAAAGACCTCACTTTTCTTCCCAATTCTTTGTTTTTCCTCTTTATTTTAATTTTTTTTTTCTTTTTTCTCCTCAGTGGAGTCTGAATTTTGCTCTATATACATCACTGAGTTTTTCAATTCTACTCTTCACAAATTCATCAGTTTACCAAACTTCCTGCCTTTCATATATAGCTGAACTCATATTTTGCCTGCATAGTAATCTTTTCCATGGGAGTTTTCAGCAGAGGAGGGGTTCCTTTCAGTTTCCCCTCTGTCCTCCTTTTTGGAAGCCAAAGAAGATATTTTGGATACTGTTTAGAAGGTTACACAATTTTGATTGGTACAATCAATTGGTACAAACTTATCTATAAATCATAAAGTTGCCATTTTAGGGTCCAGCATTTCAAAATCTTTCCAGCATGGGAAAGAAATGTTTCTGGAAATTACTTGTTAGCCTTATATGTCCTTCTGAAACTGGCTGAATAGCTAGGAGAATGGTGAGGCTAAAGAAGACAAGTATACTGTCTGTCCTGTACTTCCACTGTTTATCATAGGTCTCTCACTACCATGACTTATTTTATTTTAATAAACAATTATCTGGCAGTTGGTAGTGTTAAATTGGTCATAGATTTTTTTTTTCTTTTCTTCATTTGATTATATTGCATTGCATATGACAACCGTCCTTTTAATTAAAACACAAAAATACTATGACTGTTTCAAAACTGCATGGTGTCTTTGCCATCTCTGATATTTGAAATGAAGGCACTCCATCCTTTTCTGTGGAAATGAGCATTTAAATTCCATTTGTTTAGTTAGGTGGATGACATTAATTTAACCTTTATCCCACAGTGGCTACAGCAGATGTAAATTCAGAATGATATCCTGGTAGGGTCAAATTGAGTTATGTCCTAGTCTCATACAAATGAAAATCTTAATGAAATTTCAAATAAGGGACGTCAGAATACACCTCTATGTGACACTGTAAAATACCTTTTCATGGGGAAAAATAGCACCCTTTTTTCAATAAATCTATCATTTGCATGCAAAGAAATGGGATTTGAAATGTCAGGGAGGCAGAGCCAAGATAGAAATACAAATTCAACTGCTTTCAATGGAAAAGCATTACATTTTCACTGGAAAACTGATCTTGCAAACCTGACACATAAAGGAGACCTCTGAGTAGTGACTATGCATGTGAAGGATTTGCAGGATTCAGCCCTGTGATTTGAACTTAATGTGAAGAATCCTTGCTCAGGTCCATTTACATATTGAGAAAGGACTGTAGGTTGCTGGCACAAAAAAAACATGAACTGAGTTGATAAAGGTCACCATGGGAATCGTTCTAAGAATTTTAAGGGTGAGTAGGACAGGAGATAGGTTATTTAGAAAGAAAAGCTACACATAAGGAGAGACATCTAAATAATAGAGAAGTGGAAGGAATGCACATGAGTGTTGAACATAAATGAATCAACAGGGAGTGGAACTAGAAGCTCACTTTTGAAAGTGAGAATGTGAATACTTATCAAGAGAATTTGGAGTGTTGGTGCAGCTGTATCAGAGGCAGAGCAAAACTGACTACACCATTTCTCTTTTCATCTTCTTTCAGTTGCTAACTGTCTTGATGTTTTCTTCTGTAGTTAACTTCCACTTGCATACCTCTTTGTAATTCCTCTGTTGAGCATCTCAGAAGCATTGCATAGATAGGACGTTAACAATACATCATGGCTTTTTTGTTATATCTAAAGAATAAATTAAAACATCATTCAGAATGATCAGATTGTGATGCTAATTTGCAAAGGTGAACCCCAATTTGCTCCTCTGCTCTGGGTATGCTGTGGTAACACATCATATCCTAGTATGGGAATGGAAACATTTTGAATGTTGCGTGCAAATACATGCACACAGCTTTAAAAATACATCTGTTATTCAATTTCTTCCAGACTTGCAAGCAGAAATAGGTCTGAAAATATTTATAATCTAGCATCTGAATTTTTTTTTTTAATAATTTCAGATTGCCATTCTTAGAAGAAAGGTTTGTGCGAAGGTTGTGAAGCAGTTGTTGCAATTGATCTGTTCAAAAGTAAGTGTGAACTGCTGTAGATCTAGAATTTGTTTGTTTTGTCTGTAGACCTTGTCACATGGTTTGATGAGAAGCAGAGAGGTTAATATCCACAGGTTTGTTAAGCAGCAAAGTGCTTGCGTTGTTTGTGTTAGAGAAACAACGCCTCACAGAAAAGTTCCAGTGGAAGGATCCTGATACAGCACTGTGTAAGACTATGAGTAAGAAATATATACGTAGTTACCAGAAATTACTTCAGATAGCTAAAAGTGAAAAACAGAAGGCCAATCCTTTCTGAACATTCTATCTTCTAACTATATCCCAGATTACCCGCCAACAGGGCCAGTCCAGTTTGTGTTAGGTTACAAATCCAATCTCTAATTGGCATAACGTCCTCTGTGGGAAAGACAGACTGTGAAGCCGTGCTGTCTGTTTTGAATGCTCCTTCTAAAACATTGCAGATGTTCAGGTCAAAGAACCTCCAGTCAGAGGTAAGCTTTATAGGCAGAATAGATGGGAGTGAGGAAAGGAATAAAATGTTTGAGGATGATATTTACCTTCTGATTGACATTTCACCTTTTCTAGAGAGAGAATTTAAGGATAATAACTCCTCTGAGCTTATGAACAAGATTTCTATCCTCCAAAACATGTCATTCTTGGTGTCTTTGTATAACTAATTTAAGTGTTAGATAGGAATTACATCCCTTGCCTTTCAAAGAGATTAAATCCAACATAATAAATGCGGCTGTTCAGTATCCACATCTTTCTTAAGCTTCACTCTTCCAATCATATAATTTTACCTCAGTTTGAATGGAAAGTAAAGTCAGAAAGGATCATGAGAATGTCCTTTCTAACAACTCATTTTCAGAGTGCATACGATATAATCTTTCTGCTCACTACTGCCTCTTTTACCCCTTCTGGTTTTGCCTTTCTTACCCAGCTCGGGGTAAGAGAAGCCATTTTTATTGCAATGTTGTTGTGGGGAGGGTTTCTATTTTTTTTTTTTTTCTGCTTACAAACCAGTTATATACAATGTCTCTAACTGAGCTCCACTGTATCGGTAGTTTGTATTGGAAGGTGAAGTATTTTGCTTTCCTTAAGAATCACTGGGCCTGATTTTTTTTTTTTTAAACATAATCCAGGAATTATGGGAGCTCTTCAGGCACTAGAACTCAGCAAAGCGTATCAAAAATCTGAGTAAAGGAAAACATTAAGTTCCAGTGCCAAAAGCAGGAGGATATCTCCCTTCTTATCTCTAGGAGCAGCAGCCTTTCCTTGCTTTTCAAATTATTCTAGTTGGTAACCATTTCTATCTCCATTTCCCTCTTCCTAAAACATCTTTCAGAGTTGCAGAAACCAAACCTATCTATTATTTGCTCTCTGTTGCTCGTGTGGTGTAGATTTGGGGACAATATAAATAATTTCCAAGATAGGAGATTTTGTGGTTAAGAGAAAAGGTTAATTTCCCCTTAAAACAAACCCCTCTCTGAATCCTGATATAAGTATCTCATTAAACCACATGGGCTGTGTAGTGAACTCCTGAACAAATATCACTGAACTCCTGCAGGATATAAAGGACTCTGTAAGCTGTACCTGACCCAGAAAAGCAGCATGGGTTGCAACCTGCTTTGACTTCCCAAAACATTACACCATTATGAATTATGGGGCTTGGCTTGCTAATATAGGCAAGACATTTTGAGGTCAGAAGATAGAAGGATAATAACAATACTTTCCACTTGTTTTGTATTAAAAAAGTCACTGGAATCTGCTTTTGATGGTGTTGATTAATATAATAATATAAATTCATTGCAGCGTAAGCTCACAGCCGTAACGTTCATGGTGAAGGGATAGTGAAATAGTTGCTTCCCTGATGAAAATGTTGGCAGAAGCCTGGCATTCTCTCCTGTGTATCTTAACTGTTTTCAACAATAGGGTGTAAAATAGGAAAAGGCTATTTTACGCTGTTTGTTCCATGATATTTAATATGGTAGCCTAATTATGAAAGAAAAGGTAAGAAGGCAGCTCCAACTTCCTGTCTGATGTATTTTCTGTCCTGATGTAGCATTCTAGCATTTAACTTGGGTTACACCTTTCTTTTCTTTTTTTGCTTTGGAGCAATAAAAAAGTGTGAGCTGTAATCATTTGCCTCCAAGTCAGTTATAAAGCCTTACCGATCAAGGGGAAACACCACTTTTAAAATTGAAAGAAAGGGTATGTGTGTGATATTATTTCTACCCAGAAGGGTTGTTTTGAAAGTAAAAGTATACAGCATGGGGACAGTTTACTGCCTGTGTTAGGTGGCAGATGCAGACATGGACTTGAGCCAAGGCCTTAGTTACATAAACGTATGGTTTCTAGAGGTGGGGAAATGTAAATTCTTCCAATGGCCCTCCAAATAAAGAGTTGACTCAGAAATTTAGATACAAATGCTCCTTTGCAGTGTCTGAAATCTGTTTCATACCCTTTCTCTTGAGGTCAGCTCTAACCCTGTGGTATCAGGAATTAAATGAAAAAAACATTATTTAACAAAACATAGTGTGTATCTTGTGTGTGTATGGATGAAAACACTGCCATCACTGTAAAAGTCATGAATAATCAATGGTTATAGAACTGGTTTTGAAGGATTTTACATCTGTGCATTTTCTTGTTTCACACAGTCAGCAGCCATTTCTGAACACTGTGGAAGTCAGGGGGAGCAATTCAGTATGGATTTTTGGTGTGATTCTCTAACAGAATAATGCCTGCCATATGCTGTTCATCCCCTGGAAAAAACTTTTTCATCCAGTTCTCAAAGACAGTGATGCTGCTGAATATTTCAAGGGAATTTCTGACTTAACAAAGAATACAGATCCAAATTAATGTCCTTAGGGAGTCAGTATGTTCCTAACATTTTTAGCTATACCTGAGCTCTCTTTTGCCCAATAGCTGTTTTGAGGGCATGAAGAACGGTGGATAGACAAAGGGCCTAGGAACTTGTAGGAAGTGCAACCAAATATAAGAACTGAAAGTAAAGTTATATTTAGAATTAGTACTCCATGAAAAGAGTCGACAGAAATAGTTTGATCCAGCCAAAGTAGAAAGCATGGGCATTGTGCCATTCCTCTCTACTTCGGCATAAATAATACCAGTTTCACTCAGAAACAAACTGTGGTGATGCACAATTACAAACTAAAGCAAAAGCTGTAAACAGAAAAGCAAATAAAAGAGCAGCCTGTACTCAGTTAGGTGGCTTGCAACCTAAATTCAGGTCATGTACTCTGGGTTATTCAGAAATAGGCACCCTGGGGAGAGCCTGGTGCTAACTGAAACGTGAAATAGGGCGATGGGAGCTTCCTGGTGCCCCGTAGCCCACCGAGCAGGCTGGCATGCAGGAACCGGTCAAGCTAAGCCTCTAGGAGGTTGCAGGGGATGCTGATGCCATCAGACAGTAGTTTAGGTTAGTGATGGACACTTTCTTGTCTTTCCTGCTTCCTCCACACTACTCTCAATGTTCCACTGTTTCTCAAAAAAAAAATTCTTTTTTGATCCCCCCAGGTTTCTTTATGTTCTTTGATCTTTTCCTGGTTCTTTTTTCTAACACTCCCTTTTCTTCCTTCTTTCTCATTTGTACCTTCTTTTAATATAATCCACATTTATTTTGTTCCACGCTACTTTCACCTCTAAAAAACATGTAAAACTGGGTTTTTTTAGACATATGCTGGTCTCTTACTGAGCCCTTGATTAAGCCATCCATGAGATCTTTGTCAGGCTGTCATATAGCATAGCTTTCACCTCACATTGGTCCTGAGTGTGCTTTAGGCCATGAACAGCAGCAGTCTCTTGCTTTAGACTTTCTTATGTGCTTTCTGGAAGCAGAACCAGCAATCTGCATTCAGATTACACCACACGCTAAAGACCTGTATGGACTCTACAACTTTCCAGCAGTTTATGCTTTCTCAGATCTGAAGAAGTCTTCTGGGTTTATGCACAGAAGGAATACCTAGTAAAAGAAGCAACAGAAATAGACAAAATAAGTACCTGCTTGCTCATTCATACCTCATTTCATCCACAGCTGCAGACCCCTCCTAAACACATACCAGACTGAGCCAACTGTGACTCGGATTCATGAAGCTTTTCCAGAAAAGCAAATCATGCCTTTAATTCTAGGAAAGGTTTTTAAACTTCTCCTTTAGCTCCTGATCTCTTCTCTTTCATCCTTCAGCATACACGTGTACAAGGGAAAAAAGATGCCTTGCTTTCCTACAACTCAGATTGGTGTCTAAAGGCCGTTTCTTTTTTAACATCTATGCCCATTCATCAAGCAGTCCTGATCCATTTCATGTGTTTTCATCCTGATCAAAACTATCCCACCAGCTGATTTGTTGTTTGGTTTTGCTGTTTAGTTACCACGCCCTCTCCAGAGCAGAAAAGCACAGTTGTTCAGATAATAACCATCTCTTTGTCAAAGGTTGTTTCATTAAAGCTAACATGGAGCTGGTCATTTCAGGCTGATACATGAACAGTTCCCAATATAATTTGAGTTACATACTCCCTTTAAAGAAAAGGAAGAGTCACAGACATCTTGGTTGTGGCATATTTTCCAACTTCTGCATCTGTTTAGACTAAGATTTGTGTCAGTCATGGAGTTCCACTGTCCCCATGCATTATGGTGTTCTGTCCCCACATCTTGTGCCAGGAATGGCACCCATGAAACCCTCCTCAGCCCTCCAGGCTGATTTTATTCACTGTTCCAGTTTGGTTTTATGAACAGGTGTTTTGCAGCATTTATAAATCAGCTTGTGGAAGATGACGAGGGCCAGTGAAGCACAGCAAGGAGTAGGTAGGGTGTGGAAGGAGGAAGAGGCAGAGTTCAGGCTCTTTGCCCAACTTCAGTCTCTCCAATTATGTCACTGCAACCTGGATCCCAATGAGGCCAGGATCCTTAGCTGTAATGAATATGAATGATAATGATTTTAATTGAGAAGTCAGCTCACTCAGGTGCAACCACGTGCTCGTGACAGACTGTCGTCTAAGCTACAGAAGGCAGCTGTGTTGAGGGATGCAGAGAGAGCACAAGCAGAGAGAAAGAATTTTGTCACTGCCATATACAAACTACTTACAGGTTCCACCTTACCATTTGCACACTTTCAATTTCGCAGTTCTGCATTCCTGAGGAGCAGACCTGTGTCTTACCCAGCTTGTCCTCTGGTCCTCCTGGGTATAAATTCAGGGGACTCTTTTTAACTCCTGTAGAATTACTTATTACTAAGGTCCAGTGACAAGAAGTATCTCCCCCGTAGTGTGCTGAATAATTCCTTCACCTAGAGCTAATCAGTTTGGGGTTGGTCTGTATTGGTCCTACATCTGTTTGAAGGAAAAGCAAGTCTCCGTCACTTACCCAAGTTAAAAATTCAGCACCACACGTAAGCACAGATTGAACACAGAACAGATAAGGCTAAAAAGTAGTGTTTCTGAGTAGGTAGGATGAACTTGTCTTGTACAAACCAAAAGCCAAGAAGCTACCTCCTAATCAGCCTCTTGATACACGGGGCCATACTAAAGGCACAGTTAGTGCCTTATGTGCTGTTGGTTGCAGACATCACCTCCTCTCTCAGAAGAAAAAAATCAAAGACATAAGCTTATAAATGCGAAGTTATGTCCAAGTCTAACTGAGAAGGCAAGTAAAGTGCAAAGCAGTGCAGGACTGTAATACCGAGTTCTCAAATGCCTTGCAAGAGACTTATCAGAGGTGTTAATTGCACCATTTGTGTTAAAGGGAGTCAAATCGTGCCAATTCCTGTGCTAACAGTAACTGTTTCTTCTCTAACTAGTTTAACAGGTAGGTAACTGTAATAATAACAGAGAAGCTGCTAGTGATCCCTGACACGTTCTATGACGAAAGATCCCTTGGGACCTTTTTAAAGTTATGCTGACTCTGTTGTTTGCATCAGGTGTTTTAAAGGTGGCAAGGGAAGGGATCCAGTTCAACAACAACTTGAGAACTAAAACACTAGGGGCAGGTTTTTGTGACATTACTATGCTATTATATTAAAGAGCAGAGAGTGAACTGCCAGAGTTATATTACTGTTTTCATGTCCAGTGTAGAAAAATAAATAGACTTCTTTAATCTTTCTGTATTTTCCACAGATCTTTGCTGCTATGGAATGCCCCAGCATGGAGAATTCTTGCTGTAGACTGAGACTGCACTGAGACTGTTGTGCCTGCAACAGGGACCTACTCAAAAAGTGTGTCCAAAGCTAAATGAAGCTTACATTACACAGCACTTCTTGCAGTTTTCCCTTCTGAATTGTTTAGCTACAAACCCTCTCTAGTGCTAGAGATTTCCTTTACCTTTGGCATGAACTAGGGAGATAAGAGTAAGCTAATAAGCAGCAATAAATAACTGCGAGTATTCTCTGGGCATTATGTGCAGTTTGTGACAGCCATGCGAATAGTGTAAGGTGTTTATTTCTTTTGTAAAAGAATGGTTTCACAACAACTGAAATCGACTCTAAAGGTGGTAGTGGTCAGGGAAAGGGCTTCTTGCTTCCTATTTTCTTTTCACCAGCTAAATACGGGCTTGTTCTGTTTCATAGCAACATGCAAAATTAGTTGAGCTCCTTAACCTTCCCAAAGAAGGCATGGGGCAGTTAAAAGAGAATAAAAGGTCCTGATTAGCCAGCTGAGGGAAAAAGGGAATGCTATCAGTCTCAGCTGTAAGATTTAGGCTTTTTTAATTTGATGAAGTATTCATCTTTATTAGGGAAAAGAAAAGAAAAGAAAAGAAAAGAAAAGAAAAGAAAAGAAAAGAAAAGAAAAGAAAAGAAAAGAAAAGAAAAGAAAAGAAAAGAAAAGAAAAGAAAAGAGAAAAGAAGAAAAAAGAAAAGCCCTCGGAACCAAACATTGGCACAAATGTCACATCAGTCATCATCACAGTCATATATGGCCTCATCATCAGTTGCACCTGAGACATGCTCTGGCAGCCCTCCAGGGTGTGCAGCATGTGTGAAGACGCTGCAGTTAACTTTGATCGATGTCAGTCTTCCAGCATTTCTGCCAGCAGACACCTTCATTGTTCAGTGGCAGTGGTGTCTTCAGCACTAAATAATTTCTTGGGATTATCATGTGATGTCTTTGCAGAAATCAGTATGAGACTTCTGCTCTCAGGCCTGTGCTTGAAAAGTGTAAATCTTCCCCCTCATTTATCTTATGATTTCAATTTATTACCTTTTCCATCCCCCTCGCATTTTAAAATGTGTTGCTGAATTACTGAAGGAAGAAAAAGGCTAATAGCACTGGCTGTAGGTAGGCATGATAAAGCAGACAAGCACTGTGTGTTATTTCTATATCTCATTTTACTGATAAATCTCAGATAAGTTCCATGCATCATATACTAGCAGTATGAGGCTGGACTTCTGTAAGAAAAGTTTACCTGACATGGAAAAGAAGGAATTGAAATTCTAAGTGACGCAGATAGCCAAATGTACCGTGGTCAGGGATATTTCCTGAATCCAAAGTTTTGGTGTGTTTGTAATCAGTCCATATTACTCCTCCTTTGTATTGTATTTCAGGTGTCAAGATTTTTCAGTCACGCTGCAGAAGTGCATGCCAGGTGGGCAGCAAAAATGGTTTCATCTCATGTGAACTGTTCTTATGTGAAGAAGAACAAAATCCATAAAACTAGTTAGATGTCTAAATCCCTTCCATGTCAGTGAGAATTTGGCACCTGGATTAGACTGCATTCGCTAGCAGAAGTTCTGTGAATTTGCGCTCCATCAGTTGCACAAATACTTAAAAGTATATTCTTTGGACAGAGCAATTTTAAATAGTACTGACAATCTACAAGAAGTTTTGTGTGCATGTATTTTTAAATTTGCTGGTAATTTGAGCATATGTCAAAACTCATTTATGCTGAAGGTGTTCCTGCATAAAAAGAAACCCAATTAATACTGGAGGTCAGCTAAGAGAAGCTAACTGTCCTGTCTGAAACATGTTTTAATGGCAATAGAAAGGCTTTATTTTCACCAATCTGATAATTCTTTGCTAATAACATGTTGTAATTTAATTTCTTTTTAACAAACCTTTCAAACCATACTGTTTAGCAAGCATCTGTAAATCAGGGACGAAGTAGGTGGACTTAGCATCTGTATAAGTTAATTCATAACTTGGAGGCTGTGCATGCACAGAATAACAGGCACAAGTTACACAATGTGTTCTTTCAGGCTGGAGAGAGGAAGGACATGTCTCTCCTGCGTTACTTTCCCCTGTTGGCAATTTATCATTATAACCATGATCTGTTTTAAATACTGCTACCCTCTAGCGTTCACTCCCAGTAAAACTTGTAAAGAACATTCGTGGAAGCTGATTCTCTACTTTTAAGTGATGGGGGGTTTTCTGCAACACATGTCAACATCAGAATATTTTTTTATAAGACGCAGAAGGAATTAATTTAATTGCTGAGGATGTTTCCTTCTTCTTCTGGACTGTGGTTGCTAGTGGGAACATGCTTTCACCTGCAAGATGTGCCTGCATTCAAAGGAGTAGAGTGAAGGTCGTTTTACAGACCTGTTTTAGGTCATCAGTTCATGGTAAATCAGCCGCAAGAAAACACAGATTTGTTCAACAATGTCATGACAAGGAAATTATTTGGATTATTTGATTTTTTTGGTGATCACAGAAAGTAGTTGGGTGGCATACCCTGTCTCTCTCCTTTTCTTAAACAGTCCTTGATTAATCCCAGAGGTTTTAGAGGTGTAATCAACAGTAAGTGCATTCCTAGAGATAAAATCATTAGTATCTTCTTAAGAAAGAGATGAACAGTGGCTGAAATTATTTGACCAGTATATTCACAGTAAAAAACATAGAAGTTAGTTGTTCTGAGCTGCCTGGCTCCTATTTAAGGGTTAGTTGCTTAGGGTTGGATTTTTTTTTTTTTTTAACAGGAAGCTTTGTGAAGGATTAAAGGTTTCACCTATTCACTGATGACATCCAGTTGCTGTGAGTAGAAAGATTAATTTGCAACAGTGTTGGTGGTGTGACTTATGACACCTTTGTAAGATGAAGTAGAAGTGTAGAGAGTAAACAGCAGTAATGTAAACATCCGTGTGGAAAAGGTATGGAAGAGATGTGAGGAACTGAATTTTAAATGTCATTACAAAGCCAACAGAAACCGTTAAAATGTATGTCTTTATAATAATTTGAAATATATGAAGTGTTTGTCAATAAGAAACTACCACTTCCAATAGGAGCTGTTGGCTAGCTGTGAAGTTCTCGTGAGTTCTGTCTGTAGCAGCCATCTAAAGTGGATGTCCAGTGAAGCTTGGAACTGCCGGCTGTAGAAAAGATGCCTATCTACTCCTTAAAGACTGGTTTGATAGTGTAACCGGAATGTCAAACTTTATCTGTGCTGCAGTTAGTGACTCGGTTTCTGCAGGAAGAAAACTACTCGGCTGTGCAGGGCGGTTGTAGCATTGCAATGCCCTTTGGTTGGGGCGGGGGCGGTGCCATGGGGTGAGGCTCCCTGAGTTGTCTTTTGAGGCTTTGGGTTGATTTGGTCTTTTTTATTTTGTAAGGGCCTTCAAATAATCTGATTTTGCACTGGTAGCAACAATTACGCAGGGAGAAAGAGCTTTGCACTGAAGGGCTGCAAGTGCCGCGTGCCGAGCTAGGCTGCATTCACCTCATGATCTGAGCTTAATATTTTGATAGTTCCAAACCCCTTTCAAGAGATCTTGAGATAGGTTTTGTTTCTGTCTTTCAGATGATTTCTGAAGGATTTAGTGGGTACTCAAAAAAATAAAGCAGATCAAAAATCATTAGTTACCTGGATTTGCTGTTCTAGCCAAATTTAGGTTTAATTCAGCAAGCACTCCCTTATTATTTATTAGTAATGTTGTTAGGTGATTTTCAGTTTGAGTGGATAAAGACTGTCAGAGGCATTCCTCCTTTTATAGGTGGGAAACTGAGGCACAAAGAGATGGATTGGTTTAATCAAGGGGATGCAATAAGATGGGAAATGAATTTACATCTCCCATACTCAAAGATAACCACACAAAGATCATCTGTCCCTCTTCAGTGATTCCCAACCAAAGACTATGTGCATCTTTTAAAATTTATGTTTATGTATGAATGTTATACTCTACAAATCATGCATGTTAATGAAATTTCCTCCTTCCTTTGTTAGTGGCTGGAGTGATAATATTTTAGAACAAAGTATTAAAATATAAAGAGAATCAGTGAACTGATGATTGAATAAATAGTACTGGTCCAGCTCAATTTGTAACACATCCTTCAGTGTGCCAGTATATTGCAATTCTACCCTGAAAATCTACTTGTTATTCAAAAATATTTTATTGATATTTGAAAGTGTTGGGGCTTTAAATACTTTGTGCTTTTATTGCCAAAAGTTTATCTGCAAAAGAAGCACATTTTTTACCTCTTTCCTGCATAGGAAGAGTACAATTCCACCTTTGGATGAAGGTGAGTCACTAGAACTCTGCTTGGCATAAAATGAACCCTACAGCTTCTTTGCATCAAAAGTGCTATGTGTTAGAAACACTCTATTTAATAACACTGAACCTGCAAAACCTGCAATTGCCTCCTATTCCCACTGACCCTGGGGATTTGTCCCTTCAAACTGCCTGTATTCAGCAGAATGGGGTTCGAATCAGCAATGTAGATGGTACAATGAGCAATAGCTCGTTGGTTTACATACTGCAGCAAGAAATCCCCCCTCCTGCACTGCTGTGCTTTATGAGTACAGTCTCAATGGATTTGGACACATTCTCGACCTTGTTTGGTTTTGGGGGAAAAATAAAACCTGGACACAAGCCTACCTGAAATCAGTGAGGAGGCAATAGTATTCTATAATATAGCAACTCGGACCCTGGAGAAAAGCAACAGGCAGGAGAGGTAAGCCTGCCTTTCTTTAGCTTGTGTAAGAGAATTGAGGCAAGATGATGTTTGTCAAAGCTCTTGGCAAAGAGGGCTGCCTGTTGTGAAAAGTTCATATAGTGATAGAAGTGGACAAGACAAAGGATTTCAGTGATCATGTAGAGGATAATGACTAGTTTGAGGTTTTGGCCATGTTTAAGAAGAAGTCACATCTCTGTAAAATGCCACAGGGTGCTGCAGGAAGATTTGTCCATGCTTTGGACAGAAGCGGTGTTAGCTTATGGATACAGCTGTAGGTCTGCATTTGCAACCTGTTCTGGAGGTGTTCATAGAGAAAAGGTTACTATACCATTAGAAAGCAATTCTTGGCTCTCTGTGAAAGACTTTCTTTTGTGACGTCAATGGCCAAACATTGGTCATCCCATAGCAAGGTAGGTTTACAATTCATTTCTGTGAGCCTGTAATCCACTAGTCCACTGATACCAGGGTATTCTGGAGACAAGGGGCCTTATTGTGGCTGGAGTTTTCCGATGAGAACATCAAAACTGTTGCTAAGGTTATCAGGAAGATGATTGTGCCAACATTTTTTTAGGAGACCTGGATTTTTGGTGACTTTGGACAGCATGTCATAGTCTTCATACAGATATATAGGTATACAGACAGGATATACTATATTTGTTTTCCTCAGCTTATGCCAAGAGAACAGAGTTGCCCAAATGGGAAACACCAACAGTAATGTTTTGCTGAGTAGATCTACAAAGGTTGATAGTGCACACCGATAGAGAGATATGCATCCATGGAAGAGATTCTGAGCAGCGAGTCTGGTTTGTCTAGTCCTGTTCCAGCATCTGAACTGGCAGGTCAAAGTGGTAGTCAAACCTGAAAATGTCATTGCAGATCTTCTGGCCTGCAGAGCGTTTTTTGCCACTTTTCCTTCCTCTGGAATCTCAGCTACTAGTGCTGCCTTTCTGAAGAGCAGTCAGCTCCACCACATCCAGGAACTGCAGCAAATACAGACTGGACTTTTCTGACTGTGTGATGAAAAGTGAAAAATGTAAGATTGTTCTCTTTTAATTTCCTGAATCACAGCAAAAGATACAATTTTTGTCTCCTAGATCTTAATTTTTCTGCGTCTCTGCTTTGCTCAAGATGTACCACTGCAGAGGAGTTGCTTTATGTTTCAAAATATATATAAAAATACTTTTTTAAAGCAGTTTGCTGAACCACGTCTAATGGGTGTAGCTGTGATAGTACAACAGTATCAGTGATGTCTTTCCTGTTGGAAGATTGGAAAATGAAAATGTAGACTGAGAGGACAGAGGAGGAGTCTAATCCTTTCTGAAACTGCTTACCTGGGGCACGGAACTGTTTAATCATCAGCCCAATGATGGGCAGATTACTGGTCAGATTACATAAATGAATGAAAAGAGCAGCAAGGGGAAGTCTGCCAGGAGAAGAGACAGGTCATTTGAACTTTCTGTTGCATAAGAAGTTTTCCAGAATCTAGGGTGGACTAAAATTGAGGCTATTAAAATGGGATGCTTTGATTATAATGCAGCAGCATGAAGTCCTACCATTGTGATTTGCACAAACCACAGTGTACTTCCAGCAGAGGTAGCTCAACACCGAATCTTCATTTCTGTTGGCCTAGAAAATGTCAAGATGTAATATTTCCATGGACAGGGCAGTGGACTTATTCTCATTGGTGTAAAAGCTATAAAAAATTGCAATGTTTTGGATACCTCTAGTGTTACTGCCTCATCCTATTGGCTTGGATAATTTACACTGATACTTGGGTGCTCCGGGGTCTATTAAATGGCATGAGGGAAGCAGGCAAGACTCTTCCAGTCAAGAATGAGTAGCAACAAATTAAATTAGCACCTCTGTTTCCATGCATCACATGGGGGACTGGAGGTGCTGCCTGAGGCTGTTAAAAACACAAGAAATTCACCTTCATTCCATAACAGACTGGATGGGAGGTCTGGGAGAGTGATCCACAGAGGCTTGCTGAAAAGGCAGGCCCCTTCAGGTCTGCCAGGTCCCCTGAGCTGAAACAGGAGACTAACAGAGTAGCAGGGGGTAAATGACAGGGATGCTGCTTATAGTAACAAGTGTGCCTGGTCTGTATGGGTTTTTTGCATAATATCAAGCTGTTCTTAGATTTTAAGAAGCTTCACCATACAGCTAGGATCATTATTGTCCAGCCTGTATAAGGTAGGTGACTGGAAGGGGAAAGAGAACAGGGGAATTATAATTATTCTAATATTCTATGTGGAACTGGTTATAAAACCTGAGGTCCAGCAATGTGTGCTACAGTTGTAAAGATTAGTGCTAACCTGACAGTGATGTTACAACAGCGTTAAAATGAAATGCTGTTCCTTAAGCCTGTGATGGTTTTCCTTTTTTATTCCCTGGGTTCTGCCCAATCTGGTTACCAATGCCTTTTAAGGGGAAAAAGTTGCTTATGGAAGCTCTGATCCCTCTCCATCCCCACACATTTTCCTTGTGACCTTTGTGTACGTGTGCATGCAAACTACCAGGATAGTTTTGCCACACCTGGATTGGTTTGCCAGTGCCCAAATTAAAATGAATAAATGAATCTTGTGCTTTCAGGTTTAGCAGATTATTATCTCCCACTGCAATATCCAATACTTCTAAGAAGTATTCGTTTGAACCAGTAATGCCACCCATGAAAACAATTTTACTCTACAGAACAAGTTCTTGCAAAAACTTGAGGAATGGCATAGAGCTTTTTCCGTCCCTGCATCTTTCTCAGTACTCTAGTTGTTGGTGAGCCTTGGGTGCCACAGCAAATGTACTGCCAGTATTGCAGTTTTCAGGAACTTGTGCCTTGGGTTTTCTGTGCAGTGCACTTTGTGTTCTTTATCTGATACAACCTGGGACTAGACAGGGTGGCTGCTTGTGACCTAGAAGTTAATTTGTTCCAGTAGTCGTGCTCTGAGGACTTTGTCCAAGACATGGGTCACCATGACCACCACATAATGTCTAATCAAGGACTTGGTTAACACCCTGAGATTTCAAGACCAGTTTACAATCATTAGTGCAATCATGAACTCTTTGCTTGGTCTCCCTGTAGGTGCATTTAAAGGCATATTAGCTCTTTCTTGTGTGAAATGTATGTGTCCCTCTCAGTTCTTATCTCCTCTAAATGCCTCTATTCTCCTTTGATAACTGAAATTGTTGAAAATACTACATGACCCAGAGCCAGGTCTTGTCAGAAATGAGATTCCCTTCTGCTTTACTTCCTGTTGTGCTAGTAGAGATTGCAGACACAAAATTAAGGAATAGTGTAAGCTTTCTCTAACTGTCTTTAATGTTTGCAGAATTTTAGCACAGATAAAGCTGAGAAAGGTTGTGGGTTTTTTCATTAAGATTATTTTCCTGGTTTGTATTTTTCCTGATGCCATATCATATAGACCAGTAGAGGTTTGTTGTATGAAATATTTCCTAATGCAAAAGTTTTTGTCCGAGGAGGCTCCTCATAGTGTAATGGCTAGCAGGCTGGGCTGATGCAGGTGCCAGTGATAAAGATCCAGAAGCAACACAGTTTCTCTGAAGTCAGCAATGTTGCCCTGGTGTTACCGGAAAGAAATTCCATATACTTCATTCTAAATAGAAGCTTGAGATCTGGGCAACTGGGAAATGGGAAAGGAGGGTAGGGACACAAAATGTACCAAACACATCTTTCACACCAGAAGTGGATACCTTGCTTTCTTTAATGTATATTAAATGCCTGTGAACAGGTATACCTGTTGGTCTGCAGTGCAACAGGTAGAGGACTCTGGGTATGAAGTCAGGCAGTGACAGCAGACTGACTAATCCCAGGGATGATCTACAGGAGAAGCAAAGCAAGACATTTATCCAGAACAAATTTAATGAAGTAGACATTGATTGTACATTTTGTTGGTGATTTTTCTTCAGCTGTCATCTTTTTGCTGTGCCTCTGGTCTGGTCTCTGATCCTCTCGTCTGGGATCACAGATTAGTACACAGTCTGTCTCAGAATTTGCAAATTATTGTCATTCAGAGACAGCCTAGAAAATACACCTCTGAATGTATTGTAGGACTCCTGAAGCTGTAATTATAGTATTCACCAGTCAGGTTTTTAAATTTCCCAGTGCCAAAAAAAATTACTCAGGATCATCCTTCTATGTAAAGCCTGCTCTGTTCCATGCAATTCACATACCAACATCAATGTAAACAGGAACTTGCAGCTTCTTTTGGCATGATTATTATTATTACTTCACTTGGTCAGCTTGTATCATGAGGTATCTCAGGAGGACAATATGCTGAGATCGCTTCCTACAGAAATCAAAATAATTCTCTTGGGAAAAGATTATATGATATTATAGGGAGGAATTCCACAAAAAAAAAAAAAACAAAAAAGGACATGCGGCACTGATGTTCAGTGTCAAATAAGAGACAGGGAGGTACAATATGTCAGGTAGCAGGAACTGTTTCAAAGTAAATTATCTGCTTAGTTAGGCATTGAAAGAGATGAAAAGGAAAAGATGCAGAGCAGAGTGAGACACATATGCTATGCAGACTCAAATTTATGGAATGTGGAAATTCCAGATCCTACCACCTTGTTCAGCATTTGTCCTGTAGTCACGATTTCTTTGGCTTCATTCTCGAACGTTCTGTAAAACATGTAACAGATTACCATGTCTTGGTTTACTAAACAAACTGACTTGCTACCATGTGGTAAAGATTAGAACATGTAAAAGTATTTTGGTGGCTAGTGTATACATTTTTTACCACATGTGTTCACTACATTGGTTTTTGCAGTACTTCCAGCTTGAATGCAACACTTCAAATGTTCCTGCAGAATCTGAACTATTGACACACAGGGTGGTTAATTATTGAATTACTACAACAATAAGAATAATTATTTAGCAGCCAAGGTATATCAGAAACTACTGACCGTTTGCATTTGTATGGTATGTTATCACTTACAGCACAACAGAATGCAGTTGTGCGGCGTGAAGCACTGTAAGTCTTGGTTCAGAAAGCAGGCTCTGGCATTGCTGGCCATAGTCACATAAAATAACAGGAAAAGATGGTAGGTAACACCTGATTTGGAAAAAAATAAAAATAAAAGAAGTGAAGCCAACCCTTCTGGAGTGGCTGACAGTGCTGCTACTCCAGACTGCTTTTGAAAGGATATTACTTGGTATTACGCAGAAAGACATTGCACAGCAGTTGACTTTCTGCATAACAGGACACATGAAAGATAGATGGAAATCACTCTAGAATCCTGATATAGTTTCCTTTGTAAATAATAAAAGAGGAGCATGTTACTTTTCACCGCTATGTGTGCACGCTGCCAGGAAACAAATACATAACTATAAATAACTACAATAAGAGAACATATTTGCTTGGCACTATAGACATGCTTCTAACAAATCTCTGCTTTTCTGTGATGGATAAAGTATTGTGAAAGTTCCATGCCTGACTGATTGGGAATAGTACAGAAGAGCAAAATGCACAGGAACTGACAATTATTAGGAGAAGGTTTCATTCATACTGGTTACAGTGTTTGTTTCAAATCACGTTGTCAGTGTGTAATGGCAGTGTTTATTCTGTGTAATTCCGTTGTCAATTAAATACTTGCTCTGAGGTGTAGAAACTGTGTTGGGTATCAGCTCGTTATGCAGGACCCTCAGTAAGGCAGAGAATTGCATAATAAACAGTAATACTGAATGAAAAGTTAAATACAGCTTTCTGAAATGTGAGAACCCCCTTAAACCAAACATTTTAGACAGATGGTCGTCTATGGGACATTGAAATTAATTCCTAATGTTAGTAACGTGATTTTAAGACACTGCAATTCCCTTAACTATGTTAATTAATTAGGCAGAACTAGAATAAAGTGTTTATTTCAGTCAGATGTCTGGACATATATGTACCTACTCTACCAGTGGGATGAGGCTGTGAATGAACATGTTCAAGACCTCCAGTTTAGCTTTGGAGAGGCAGAGGTTGAGAAAAATCTATGTGATTATGAAGACCGAGCTGCAGAGGTTGCTTCTTTTATCATTTACATCCACTCTGATCTGTTTCTTAACAAAGAAAGCAGCAGCAGTAAGCAGCTCTCACTATTCCTAACTATTTTTGGAGCAGTAAAACCGAACGACACCTGTCTTGTTACATTCGAGACCATGATCACAAGAGCAGACCAACACATACTGCAGTGCAAGTATCCAAAGGATGATAAGGAGATTACCAGCTGGGAACTAAGTAGGAATTGGATAGGAAAGTGTCCACTTAAGAATTTATGTGAAAGCATGTCATTAATGCCTTAATCTGCATTGATTTTTGGTATCTCCAAACTAAAGTTTAAGCCTTAGCATTTCTTTTACAACGGATTCTCCTAGGACATAAAGCTGAATGTGATTTGTAATAACACGGCAACCAGATCTTGGCCTGATCTTTAGTAAATGTCAGATTTACTTGTGGCATTGCAAATTCAGTTCCACAATACTCCCTGGAGGGACTGATTTGATTGTTCTTCTGATCTTGTTTGTGCTGGTGCAAATCTGGAAAGGCACCATTTACAGCTATAGTAAATGGTGTTTTAGTGGTGTAAGTCTGCTCAGTTTAATTCCAGTTCCAGTCAGAGCTGATGGGAGAAATGAGTAACTTTTCCTCCCTGGACCTCCAGATATTTTCAGACACTGGCACCAGTAGTTCTCAGCCACCTTTCTGCTACCCTGTCCCTAGCCTGTCAGGGAACCAAAACCCAAACCAAGCAGCCTTGCAGCTTTACTGCGTCCTGATGGCTCTGGGTCTGGACTGGTGCAATGGCTCTGAGTCAGGAGGACAACTCTGAACTTCAAGCCCTGAAGTATCTGGCCAGTCTCCAGATGTTTAATCAGAGGAACTGAGGGAGTTGCTGCTTTAGAAAATCGCAGTATTTTAAAGCAAGGGGGTGAGGGCTATTCAAAACTAGTCTGCTCTTTTGTTTGGCTGAGATGTGAACACTTATATCTGAGGAGTATGTGTGACATGACCTGAAAGCCACACTAGGGACAGTAGAAGAGGAAACTGTGTTTCTACTACTACCTGCAGAGCTTAGCCTATTTGCAGAACAAAGTGTACTGATGGCTACTAATCCAGATCGTTCCAAATAAATGCTGACTAACCAAACCCTTGTCTTTTAGAACTAACACCACCACCTATGTTCCTCAGTGGGAGATGAAAAGCCAAGTTGTACATCTTGAAATAAGTTCTTCCTGCAATTTACTAGCAAATGTTGCAAAGCTTCCCATCTTTTGCTAATATCTCTGCCGGTTGAAATTCAATGAAGATAAATCAGCTATGTTTTAACAAGTAAATTATATTTATCTAGCTGCAGGGCTTTGGCAATACAAAGGCTGGCTTTAAAATATGATAAAAACTCATCCTCAACACACATTTCAGGCCACAGAATGATGTTTCTTGTTATGTAGGACAGTCCTCTCTACTGAATGCTAGTTCAGCTGGAATTAATTTCTTCTTGTGGACTGTTCACGTAGTGTGATACTGAATTCACAAAGCAGCAAAACCAGTCATAATTTTGAAGGCTTCATTTTATAAATAAAATGCTGCTAGCCGCCTTTATTTGACTTTCCAGAAACCCAGAAGCAGAAACTACCTCATAGTAACCACACAGCTCCCTTCCTGCCAGAGACCAAAATACACAGTGCTCCTTTTTTCTTCAAAAATCTGTATTCCTTTATTGACAATTTATTAAGATATTCATTGACGTAGTGGTTAGGTATTAATTAATGTTAATTACAATTTTAATGAACCAAAAAATACTGGCACAAGGAGAGAGCAGAATGGCAGGAAGGTAAAAAGGGAAGTGAGGAAATAACCTGCAGGTCATCCTATGCATTCCCTGGCTGGTGCAGTGCTGCTCTCCACGGTAGATGACTGCCAGTGTTTTTTCCTGGCGAGGCGTTTGCCTTACCAGTAACAGGCACTACTTTATTAAGTCTTGCTCTTTGAGCTTCAGCTCCTGATTCTTACTCTAGTTAGCTACTTTGAAATTCAGGTTGTGTTTTCAGCTCCCTGGAAGTTATCTGCCTTATGAACAGCAGATTAGGGAAGACAATTATTCTGATTCTTGTGCCCATGAATAGGATTCGACAAAACAAACGTATCAAGACCATGATTACAGAGCCTTTATTTTCCTTCTTCAAGTCCCAGAAAGGAAAACAAAAGACACAAGCAGCCTGCAGATGTTGATTTGCATGTTAAAGCATACAAATGTGGGGAAAGCATGACACGTACCGTAAAAACCTGGATCAGCACTCATGTGTAATAGAACCGACCCAAAAGGGAGAACAAAGAGCAGTGTATCTCTCAGTGTGTTGTGGCTCCCTACCTTACCTCTTAAGTGAGCTGCGGCAGAGTGCCCGGGCAGACCTGACCACCACTTTGCTGTCTGAAGCAAGGAGGTACAGACCTGCAGAATTTGTCTTGCATCCCTTGTGGGTTCCACAGAGGGGTAAGTGGACCTGCAGGAG
>NW_010256500.1:45244-72831 GCF_000690775.1 Eurypyga helias
TTTACTGAGGAAAATTTGGCGGAAAATTACTCCCACATTTTGGTCAACTCCAGAGGTCTAAAATGTAAATCCAGAACATCTTCCTTTTCCATCATTTATATGGTGATGGAGTGGTTCTACAGTTTATTAAGAAAACCTTTCGACTCTTCCTTCTATATACAGTTTTCAGAAACTATTTTCTGTCTATCTAACATTTACTGCCTGTCTCCATGTAGAAGGGATAATAGCCGCAGTGCTAGGAATATTGAGGACACAGTATTTTTAGAGTCATGAGACTTTGGAAATTCAGAGACCTGTCAGTTTTCAAAAACTGTTGAAGCTTTTTTGTCACCTCATGACTACACAAAAAGGTCTTTCTTTTTTTTTTTCACATTTAGTCACAAATTATACCTCTTTCAGAGCAATGTTATCTAATGGATAATTCAGTCCTTAAAAGAGAAGTTACAGATCTACTGGGCAAGCTTTTACGTATTTGGTAATTTCCTCTTTATCTTACTGCAACACTGCTATTTTTATTGTAAAGATGTCTTTTCCAAGTACAACAGGGACATAACGTATTGCCTTCATATTCATCTTCCTATTACTGGCAGAGAAGGAAGTTTTAGGAATATTGCCTCTATCACTGATATATTTAAGGCACGTGGCCTTTGGGCAATCAAACAATACAACACGCGGAATAAAGAAATTGTTATACGAGAGGTGGGAGGTCCTAGAAATATCTACTGCTGCTGACCACTGCCTGATTCTGACTGCTTGCTTTTGTCAGCCAGAAGGAAGGGTGAAAGGCTGTGACAAGCAAGATATTAATAATATCTAATTTCATGCAACTTAGTCATCTAAAGAACAAACTGGTGCATGATGAAGGCTCAAAAATTGCCTCTTCGTTCCCACCTTTATTCTCTGACTCTACAGTCAGATGCCCACACTCCTCATCAAATCTCTTCCCATGCATTGCCTTCAGATTTCTAACGGTTACTTCATGCATTTTTTTTCATGGAGGTCCTACTATGTCTTTTCTCTGTCTTAGCAATTTCCACATCCTTTTGTTCCAAGTATTCTCTCAAACCTAAGAATAAGATGTCCCCCTTCCACATGAACTCAGAGATCTCCACTCTGCAGTCCAAATACTTGGTCCGTGCTGATTTTTCCTGTGGGTCTGCCTGGGACTTGCAGTAATTGAAAGAAGGAAGCCAATGTACGTCTTCAATTTCCTCAGCTTGCGGGCAGGGTGCGTGTTTGCCCTTGCTCCATATTCTTCCATCCTCTCTGCATATATTATATATTATGTACCCATACTGTATTATATGGAAGCTAGGATTCAGCCCTCCCAGTCCACCCTGCAAAATTTATCAGTATTTTAATAAGGCCTTTTACCATTGATGGCCTTCAGGCAAGAGGTTAAGGGACTCCAAGCATTTCAAAATTCAGTCGCTAACTCATTGGCTCTTCCTAACACACTCAGATGAAGGTGTCTCCCATACTAGAAAGGGTCTGTGGGCTCTTCTTTGCCTGCTAAGTGAAAGAAAAAAGAGCCAGTGAGCCACAGCCCACCACTACTCCACCCTGATGACAGTAGTGATGGGCTGTGGGAGTGGGGCTCTGTCTTCAGTAATTCTGGCACATTGATTTTAAGTTGAGCAGATGCAGGCCAGGAGACATGAACTGTGCTCCGGCTGTCACCAAGTGTGCGTGTTTCTTCAGGAAGATAACGTTGTATAGATGCATCCCTTTTCCTCTTCACCACCTTCCCAACAGGAAGCAGTGTCTGGTTTTTGTTGTGTGTCTGGAGTGTAAAATTGCTCTCAATCTGTCTAGATGGGAAGGAAGCAGACACTGTGGTTTATTGTGCAGCATTTGGGTTGTTCTACTGCTATCTCATCCTTCTTTTTTATCTTGGAAGCTCTAGAGAGTAGGAGTAAGTTATTAACTTCATGTTGGGACTGAACTCACACACTGGAGCCGTGCTCTGTGACTGCCAGCTCTGCACGCATACTGCAGCAATATAAATCTAATAAAGATATAGCCAACAGTGGCCAACTCCTACTCATGCCTTCATACCCAGACAATCAGCTTCAGAGCTGTATTTTATTTCTACATAGACCTTTTGCTTAGCTACCTCAGGTTTTTTAGTGTGATTTATTCTGTGGCAGTTGTCTCTGTTCTTACTGCAAAAGTAAAGAAAATTCTTCTCCTAGCACAGAAGTAAAGAAAAATAGAGTGTAGCAACCTAATCAAGAGGTGAAACAGAGAGAACCATGGCATTTGATTTGTTGTCTATGTAAAAGAAATGAGGAGGGTAACCCCAACACCTCCGAAATTCAAGATACCTTTCTTTCTAGGTGCATTTGATAGCTCCATCTATCTCTCTGCTTGCCTGACACCTCTCAGGGTAAAGATCCCATTTCTAGTTGCTTATAGCTTTGCCAGACTTTAATGATTTGGGCTTAAGTTTTCCATGCTGTGTTTCTGACTCAGTCTGTCTTGGAAAAAATGAGTAAAAATGGTTCAGCTGTTTCTGAGAAGTGTATTAGAGCAAATTGTATTGTTTTAGCCATGTTAAAAAAAAAAAAAAAAACAAAGAAATTCTTGCAAAGTGTTTGTTGAGAAGTGCTAGCGTTGCAATGTTTTGTGAGAGGAACTTGAAATTAGGCAAGTGGGTTGCCTTGGTGACAGGAATGTGCTTTTTCATCTCTATGAAAAACTGCCTAAATTTGGCCAAGTTATAAGCCTTTGAAAATCTTATTCACATGCTCAGTAGAGACTTGTTAAAGTTTAGCAGCCAGTTCTCCGAAGACTCCATCTGCACTGAATGTGCATGCTGCTGGACCGACTGAGCAGGGCTTTTCCCGCAATCACCGCTCCCACAGGCACCGGGTCATGCTGTTGCTGCCATTTGGGAGTAAAAAAGGGAGGAGAGAAGGATTTGCTGACTAAAGAGGTGGGAAACAGTGTTCAAAATTTGGAGGATGAGAGAGAGAAGACTGACATGAGTATGGCATGGGATGATGGGGATCGAAAGGGGGCGGTAGGGCATGCAGCGCTGGAGGTGAATCCTGCAAATTCTGGCTCTGAGCCCAGTACTACCCTGGTCTCAAAATGTTGCAGAATATCTGTGTAATAGATGAGTGGCGTGAAAAGTAAATTAATAATTCTCTCTTCACAGCTGCGTTATGAATAATGTAGAGTAAATAAGGCATGTGCCACAGTGAATGAAGAGGATCATACAGGAGTGCTGAATAGCTGTCATTCAGTGAGGTCAGTCCATCCTGTGCACAGAATGAGGCTGGAGTCCTGTGGAAAAGTAGCATGTGGTAATTTAATTAAGGACTGTACCATTATGCATGAGCACAAGGGGGCAGAATTAAGGCTCTGAAACTTGAAACCAGTGCTAACTTTGGAGGCTTAACTTCACATCCCTAAAAACCTGGGGGTTTTGGACAATACAAATTAAGAGAAAAGTATAATGAAGCAACATATTTTTTCCATCCTGCAACTGCATATATTCCACCAGGGAGAAAATGTGAATACAGAGAAACACAAAAAGATGCCTTTATGAAGTTCTCTCTGTTTTCTTTCACCTCCCCCCGGCCCTCTCTCTCTCTCTGAAGCTCTGCAACATGTCCTGAATGCTACTGCCTTGCGGATGTTTGGAAAGAGAGGAGGTGCTTCCCACCTCTGTGGACTCTTCACACCAAAATGTTCTGCTGAAAATTCATTGAGGAAAGCAGGCTTCAGCCCAAGCGCCTTTGCTGAGTACAACTGCAGTAGTATAGCACAAGGAGAAAGGCAGCCTTTTAAACATGCAGATCCAAACCACTGAATTTTTAAATACATCCTTAGGAAACTTGTAAAACATGGATTATTGGCCTGACAGGTTAAACTATAAGACTCAGATACATAAACACATCACCAAGGATGGGACAAATTGCTGATTGATTTTTCTTTGATTGGTTTTAAATGGCAGAGAAAGAATTTGGTAGAATCTAGCAAGAGTGTAGCTCCGTTTTGAAATAAATAAAACTAGGACATTCTCTAGTGACCTCTTTTAGGGTCATAAAATATGCATAGAAAAAGCAAAAAAAGTAAATATTTAAGAAAATATTTATGTCAGTGTTGCTTCTGCCAGCCTCTGACTCAACAGCAACACAAGCATGTTTCTTGAAGTCAAGGATTTCTTTCCAGTAACGTAGTGTTTTGAATTAGTTTATCACTGAAGGGGTGTCATCAACATTTACTCTGAGCAAAAGAACAGCTTTTATAGTGGCTGTGCTCCCCCGATTTGTCCCTTCATGCCAAACACTATTTATCACAATGAATGCTTGCTCCACTGACTGTTTGTTCCTGGTAAACACAAGCAAATTCTTTTTGGTGAAACCATATGGTTTGAACAAACAAACTGGAGTTATAAAACCCCCAAAAAGGCCAAATGAAACCCCACTAGGCCCCAGACTGACCTTGTTCTTTTTGACTGAAGAAATGAAAAATGAGGATATTTGAGTTTTCCCTGTAGAAGTTCTTTGGACATCACAGAAGTGATTGTGTTGCCATCTTCCTGGCACTCATTTCGGAGTTAGATCATCTCTGCACTTTTCCTGAAGTGAAGTTAACCCATTTTCTCCCTCCTACCACACTCCGAAAGAGAAAGAAAAGGTCAGCTTAAATGCTCATCTTGAAGTTAAGAAAAGTCAAATCAGCAGGGAAAAAAAACAAGAAGAGAAAAAAGAGACAAAGAGGAAAGTTAATAAGGGTGACCAAGCAGTATTGTTCTACAATCACCATTCCAGTTTGGCTGAGTATTGTGTAAAGGTATTTTGTTCACCAGAGTCCAATCATGGGAATACAGCAAAAAATGTGACACTCTGAAGTGGGTGAATATCAAATCATAACAGTGCAAAGAGGAGTCAAGCATGTTGGTTTTATAGGTTTGTAACTGGATTTTCTTCTGGTGAGCCCCATGAGTGAGTCCTGGCAGAAAGAAATTCAGATGTATGAATGCAGACCAGGCATAACATATCCCACAGCCTCTGCTCTCGACTACACTGACTGGAACTGTGAATTGACCTCAGTGAGGTTGGTAGAGCCAGAGTTAGCCTCTCCATGTCCTTTTGGAAAGTGATTTGTCAAGGGGATAGATTGCTCTTACAGATGTATCTACTATGAAGCTGTCTAAAAGGGGGCTGGCATGAACCAAGGGGTGAGATGGGTCCATTGCTTGCAGACATTATCATCTTTGCTGCTGGAAGAGCAGTCCTCTATTTCCATAGGATTTTACCTGTGCCAGTTGTAAACAGAAATAATTGTCAAGTAAAAATAAAATAGGGCAGTACTACAGTCCTATACACATGCTCTCCTGTACCTCCCCAGCACTTCTCTTTGGGAAACTGAACAAACAATACAGTGTTCAGCTGGATGTGAACTGTTGACATACAGTATTCTTAAAAGTATCTCTACCCTAAAATTCAAATCCAGCACTGTATTCAAGGAGACATTTGTTACTGAACAATAATATTCTCAAATAATTGTATAAAAGCCCCCTCCAGCAGAGCAGTGAAGCTCCTGGAAACAGTGTCGCTGGCGCTACCTTAGCAAAGGAATGGCGTGGAGCCTCTGAGGATATGTCTGCCAAGTCACTTTTTAAGAAAAAAGTATCTCCCCTCCTAGTAACCATAAATGTTAATAACCTTAGCCTGACCTGCTTCCTTTTTCCCCAGTGGGCCAAGATGAACTGGCCCGTGACTGTTTCTTACTCACTGAAATATTTCTGGATTTGGTCAGTAAAATATGACTGTGGTTGATGTTACAACTGAGTGACCAGGTGTATCATCAACTAAATAGAAACCACCACCAAAGAAGAAGTTCTTGCGTGCATGTGGTATCTGCTACTACTTAACCAAAATGCTGGGGTGGGGAGGTGTCCTAATTATTATTTTTTTCCCCATGTATTTGCATGGACATGTTTGTTCATGGGCTGCAAAACAAGATCTCTCTGACTGTAGAAATTATGCTACTGTCTCCAGAGAGATTTGGACATGGGTAATTCCAGTCTGATGTCTTGTTTTATGATGTCACATTAGGGATAAGGCAAAAAGGCATTTGGTGAGTTTAGATGGCAAGGATGATGTCAGTGTTAGAGTTGAAAGGAATCTGAGGTCATGGTTTAAGCTTTTCTCCTTCACATTGATTAATTACTTTTTGAGACTGCTGTTCTTGTGAGCAATATGTAAAGCAAATTTGCATAGATCCTCTGAAAAGATATGAAAAAATTGAAAGTGTTAATAATGACTGTGTGTGGAAACGAATTTACTTTTGTCAGTGCAAAGCAATGAATATTAGTTCAAAATAGATATTTCATCTTTCTCACCTTGCCCAGCAGCCCCTCAACACCATAGGGATGTTCATAGAAAATAAAGTGTTCAGCATCAATGATCAATCCGTTTCTCTTGCAATATGCCTATAATAAATATTCTATTATTTTAATGTGCCTAATCTGTATACTTCTGATAAGAAATACACTGTTTTTCCTTATTCTGTCTTCTGCTCCTTTGAAATGTTTGCCCTGTCTTTCTAGGTTGCACACACACACACTCTACATATGCAGGAAACCAAATAATATCTGTTATCATACAGTGCCATTTCCTGAAGCAATTTAATTGGATTATTTTCGAGCCTAGTACCAGAAACTAATAATAACATTGATACAAGCAATTGAAATTTGAGGCTAGGTTCAATTTCCTGGCTATTTCCCAAGATTATTGCCTCTCTTAGGTGCACTCGGAGGGATTAATTTGACAGATAAACTCAAGAACACTGTTCTGTATTAGAAGGATTCAAAACACAATTAATTTGCAAATAATTCCTGAATGTTAATGATATCTTTCCCATTAATAGAATAGGGGAGGTAAGTTGGTGGCACCAGGGAGTATGATCTTGCTGGTGTGGTTCAAGTTATGTCCCTTGTTAGTTGTCAGAGAAGTTATATACACAATGAAGGTATACAAAAAAGGGGAGGGATTGCAGTGGATGTGTAGAGAGGGTCTTTTCAGGTCCATTAGTTCTGCTGAAATATTAAGAGCTTGTGTGGTCATGGCATAGATTTCACATGCAAAGAAAAGCTACTTTCTAAATATAATTACAGGAGAACTTTTTTAGTGCTTTAAGACATTCACTAATATTTATATCTGACAAATCCTTCAGCACTGAATTAAGATTACTTTTTAAGGATGTTGCAATCTCATAAACATTAGGAGAAATTTTTTTTTTTTTTTACTTTCCTACAATACATTCTACTGTTTTATTTTTTATTAATTAGGCAAATGAGCATTAGGGAATACATAGTACCCTGATACTTGACGTAACTCCTTGAGAGCAGGTAAAGTGTTCTAATTCTGGAAAATGCTGAATGATGTGCCAACATGAAGAATGCATTTCTTAATCATGTTTGTATATCCATCTATATACCATACACACTAACATAAGCCTTGCATGAGGCTTTCCAAGTCACCTCTTTAAGTCATTAGGAAATTAGTTTTACGGACCATTGTTCACAGCTGCCTCCCTGTACCTATAATATGAATAAACAAAGGCCTTACATTTTTACCACTGTCAGAGGTGAAAGGCCAAAGCTTGGTCCATTAAGCTGTCTAACTCAGAGTTATCACTCAACTTTCAATTTTGGATGAATAGCCTTGGGAAAATGCTTCTTCCTCAGGCAAGTAATAAGAGAAAGAAAATCTCTTTTTTTCAGAAAAAAAAAAAAAGGGAATAAAAAAAAAGCCAATGTGGAACAGGAATGCAGGGAAAAATAGATAAAGAGAACTGTATGTTAAGGCTTAGGCAATAAGATTTGCTAACTTTACATGAATAGCCCCAGTTGCCTTTATGCACAGGAAGGTGTGTAGGAGGTGTTTCTTTATGCTAATGTATAGTAAAACTCAAGCTCTGTTTAGAATACCAAAGAATGCAAAGACTATAAAGCCAGAATGGAGGTAAATACGTTGACCCCAATGGGGTTGAAGAGGATGAATTTGTTTCAATAGGACTACTCACATGAATAATCTGAAAAGAAGTAATTAATACAGAAAAAAAGTCTGGAGAAATGATTTCTTATCTAAACTCAGAGTGAATCTCACTGTACGTTTCCAACAAGCTTAACTAAACAAGTTGCACAAAATAACCAGAAAATCACCAGGAGGAAAAAAAAAAAAATCAGGTGAACAAGCTAACCACTTTTATAATTAACTGGAATATGAAATCACGGAATCACAGAGGTTGGAAAAGACCTGTAAGATCATCTAGTCCAACCATCAACCCAACACTACCATATCCACTAGACCACCAAATCAATAGAAGCCTGCCAAAATCCATGGGATTTTACCTGTGAGCCTGACAGAAGATTTGGACCCTTAGTGTCATGACAAAAAAGCCAAACAAGTTAAATACCTGTATTAATTATTTCACTTCCGGTATTCAGTTGCCAACAATTGTATTAATGATGATTCTACTTAACTCTAAGGAGTGAAACAGTGAATTTATATAAATGGGGAACCTTCTATTGGCTTTGATGGTCAGTAACTTGCCCAGAGATTTTTAGCTTCCTGGCTGGCTTTAAAAATATGAAACTTGCCCCTGGCATTTCCAGTCCTAGGTCAACATGCTTGGTGAATTTCTTGCCTAACACAGTTCTAGGACATGGTACAATGACTTAAGAGATGATCAGTGGAAAAAATTTAAGTCTCTTCTCACAGCAAATGTACCTGGAACCTTTTGTTTCTCTGAATGGTGTCGTATATATTTTAAGCAATGGATACATGAACTGGTTGTAGCTAGGGGGATGGAAGATATTTGAAGGTCTGTGTCATTTTTATTCTCTATTCCAGGCCCATACTTTCCCTAGCTACACAGTGAAAGATTCTGTGGGGGATCTTCATACCTTTGCCTGAAATTACTTAGGAAGTGACTCTAAGATCCCAGGTGCTGGATGGACTGCTACGTGTGCACAGCTTGGAAAGCCATTTCAGCAGTTGTACCTTCCCTGATGATTTTCTGTTGTCTTCTCTTGCCCAGAGAGGCTGTAGATGCCCCATCCCTGGAAACATTCAAGGCCAGGTTGGATGGAGTTCTGAGCAACCTGATCTAATGGAAGATGTCCATGATCATTGCAGGGGGATTGGAATAGATGAACTTGAATGGTCTCTTCCAACCCAAACCATTCTATGATTCTATGATGGATTCTATAAAGTCTTGAGTGAGAGTCATTGACAACTTTTAACAAGAGCTTGTATACCTATTTCATTTATTTGGCTGTGATAGTATACAAGAGTTTGTGTTATTTTTATCATAACGGTTTAATAACCTTAAAAACATCTCTTCCACTACATGTCATGTAATGTCAAGGGAAGAAATGGCTATGAACTGCTATGGCAGGGTGGTTGGAACTAGGTGATCTTTAAGGTCCCTTCCAAACCAAGCCATTCTATGATTCTATGAACTGTCGTATGTAGAGAATGAAACAACTTCACTTGTTGTCCATGGATAAAAAAGTTTGCTATCCGTTCATACAAATCGTTGGGTCTGGCAACCCTGTTGTGACAGTAATGAAGCCCTTCCATCTAATTGTATGATGCAGTTTTATACTGTTAGATGCACTGAAAAGACACAATCTTTGTGCTAGATCCTGCACACTGGGGTGCTGGGCTCAACTGAGGATACAGAGAGCCTATATAGTGTAATATAAGTTACTGCCAAATGATTAGGTCAGCAGCTCCCATGGAAAAACACAATAAGCAAACGTCATCTACATCAAGAATTTGCACTATATAAAAGAGCATCTCAAGAGTGTGCTGTATTGTTGCATGTGTTACTATTAAACTGCTATTGTTTGGAGTAGGAGGATCTTAGTCCTTCTGTCCCATTATGTTAAAATTTCATACCACTTGTGGCTCCGGGGTGGCAGGAGGATGGCAGTTCTCAGATTTTTATTGTATACAAGAAAAAACCTCTGAAGTCCACACTTCCACTCCAATTTTGAAGGGTTAAATAACAGGCTGTAATGATTACTTTGGCACTCTGAATAAACATTCCTTCCAGTCAGCTAGAAGTAGAAGCACTTTGGCTTGCAAAGTCACTCTTGCTTCACTTTTTGCTTTTTGGTTTGAATGATTTTCTGGGAGGAGAAAGACTTGGATTGCAGTTTAGGGCTCAAATACAAGATATGAAAATTACCTGGGGATAGACCATCATTTGGTGCTGTTGCCCTGAGCCCAAAGGTATCTGTGGGCAGTTATAACTCAGTCTCTGGCTCAGCTCCAGCTACCTGGAAGTGCAAAATCCCCTGTCAGCACCTTGTAGACCTGTGGTTCTTTGCTAGCTGGCTGCTCAATTGCAAGGCAATTTAAACTAGACGTAAAATGTTATTCTCTTCTTTCTCATCTTGTTATTAATAGATGTGTCAAAAAATGCCACTATATGCAAAAATCCTTTCTCTCTTGGTATTATTATTTATGCTTTTTTTTTTTTCATAAATTCTGAATTTTGCATACGATATTGAGTTACTTTCAGATATGCCATGTCCCTGTTATGGCAAGCTAACAAATTAACTTGCTTTTTTGTGGCGGTGCACCAATCAGCCCTTTTACTGCTCCAGCATAGGCGCAAAACATTTTTTTTTCAGGGGTGAAGAGCCCTTGCTAAGGGAGGGAAAAGATAGTAACAGTCATTAATTTTGACAATTTTATCAGCCCTCTGCTTTTGCAGACCAAATCCTCTTTCTATTGAGAGCATCAAACCTTTCCAAATGAACTAAAGCTGTTGTTTTTAACATGAATATATCCCCAAGTATCTTTTTAACGGTTTCAGTTCCACTACAAAACTGCTCAGTGAATCAGACAATGAAATGACCACAATCAGAACAGTAATATTAAACAATAACAAAAATACCTTTATTTTGCCTGTAGCTTTCAATGTGCTGGTGCAGCTTTACATGAGCTTAATGAATGGAAGCATATGGAAGCCTGAATTTCACCGGGGACAGAAAACTTGATTAGTGTTGAGAAAGTGCCATTCCAGCACTCTCAAGGCAAAATCCAGCTTTACTTGTACTAAGTCTTGTGGTCCTAGAGTCACCAGCTTGCCCTTCCTTGCTTGCAAAGATTGAATGTTGAATGCAGTAAAAAAAAATCAAACCAGAACAAAAAACCCTCTGTCCCTTCTCTTGCTGGAGCTTATCCCAAGCCTGGTAAGAAAGGAAATCTTTTAGCAAGTTAACTGGCTTTTGGAGCTACTCTGTTACTCTTAATGACTGAACTAATTTTCCTCACTACAGGTGAATATAGGCCATGTAACACCTCAAGGTGGGTCCTTAACAAATTGCATCATCTGTTTACAGATGGCATGTAAAGAAAATAGATATATTTCTGTGCTTGTAAGGAGGAGGAAGTTGTACTGCCAAGATGAAAGCTCTCCAAGGACCTGGCTTCTTTTGTGCATTGAAAACACCTCTTACAGACTAAAATAGTGTTAACCTACTGTTATAAACACCTTCTCTTAATAAGCAGGGATTACTTCCACAGTGAAAGGAAGTTTTCCGCATGCTCTGACTTTGCACATGAGAAGTGTCCATCTGAGATGCGCTCGAGCTCTTCTCACTAGTGCAGAACAGCGGTTGATACCTGGCAGTTGTCAGTTTAGGGAAGGGTCAGTGGAGATGACACAGTCTCCTGAACAGTTGATGCCAACTGAGTTGCCTGGAAGCTGTTAAATTGCCTTTTGCCAGGCTGGTTGTGGGAAATAACAAATATGTTTTAATAGTGTCTTTGTAGGAAGCAGGCCAGAAAACAGGGCTAAAGTCACCAGGAAGCTTATTTGCAAATAATTTGTTGTGTCCTGGTAATGCATAGCGATGTGGACTTCAAGTAGGCTTGTTATTGAAAGAAGACAGTGCTTGATCCTTTTGCTGCAATGCCTGATGCTGGAAATGACATGTGCATGGTGACTCATGCTAATGTTTTTCATTGCCACATTGCGTCAGGATAAGATATAAAGAATTTTTGTCAGTCCTACTTTGAGTCCACCAAACTCAATCTGGCTGCTTCAAAATCTAGATATGAGTGCCAGTCAATCAATCCATTGCACTAACCAGACTTCAAAGAAACTTTTACTGAGTGTTTACATTACATTTGACTTTGTTATTGAGCCTAATGCCATTATGGAAAAAGATTAAGAAGAGATGTGACAGAGATAAAAATAGTTTGTTTGCATTGCTGGGAGAGAGAAAATTGCATTTAGATTACTTCTGATGGATCAGGGATGTTTCTGTAAGTTTGTCACTGTGAAAACTGACAGATACTTCTATTTTAAGTTTGACACTAAAGGTGAAAAGCCAAGAGCTGTTATCAGGAGAGGAAAAGCTCACACAACCTCTTCATAAACGGAATCATCAGAAAACTGTGCTGTGCATCTCACTGCATAATAATGAAGCTTTTAACAATGTTAAACTGAAATTCTTATGTGGTTATGAGACATACACAGCTCCACTCATAAATGTTCTCAGGACAAGTGGAGACAAGTTCATCACCCTACCTTGCCAAACTTGATGCCACTGCTAGTCATAGAAGGGATTCCTTGCTTCCTTGCAGCTGCATTTATTTCATTTGGGACTGATCCTCCCTCTCCCGTCTTTCTTTCTGCACAAAAGTCTATGAAATGTTCACATCTTGTTGCTCTGTGACCTTAATCAACCCATGACTATGGAGATAACTAAAGATTTTGTATGGAAAAAGAAACTGTTTGCTCTGACACTCTTCATTGGGAAGATGACGCTTACTCCCTAAGGAGGTGGGTGGAACGGGCAAGAGCCAAGGGAGCTCCTTGGCCTGTGTTGTCCCTCACAAAGTACCAAGGCTGCCTTCAAGAGGCACAAGACATGACCTTGGCTCAAGGTCAAACGAAAAGCAGCTCAAAGGAGTGGGGAAGAGGCAGATAGTGGGCCATACTCTTTGCTTTCTGGTTTATGCCTGGTGAGCAATGCCATAGTATCCCCAAAACAACAGCCCATACGTGTGGCCTTCCCAGGCTGCAGTTCATCCTGGGACAAGGTGAGTCATATCTAAGTAAAACGTTAGTTTGAACCTAATTGTTCTACACCTACCTCAAAAATACACTGTTTCCTGCACTAAGTGGTGTAATGCTGCTCCAAAGCAGCTTTTTCCTGGCTGTTAAATTCTGCTGAATGGTTTTCACCCAGAGGCTGTCTCCATTTCAGTGAGAAAAAACTTTCCCTATCCTTTGGGTGTGTTTAACTGTCCCAAGGAGTACAGTGAATACTTTCTAGAATTCAAAATATTGACTTAAATTAGAAAGAAACCTCCAGCACTTGATTACATCAAAGCATCGATTATTAATAACTTTTCCTTTAATCTTGTATGTAAATATCTGATATGTATTATTTGTAAAAAGTGAAATCATTTTTCTAGCACAGTACTGGAAACAAGTACTGCAGCACTGTCTGATTTTCAGATCACTAGCATTAAAAGTTCTACAAACTTGTAAGAATTTATAAATTGACAGGTAATTAGAACAGCATAAGTCTTCCAATCAGATGATTATTTTTTTTTAAAAAGGTTTAATCCTTTGGCTGTCTATTGTCTGTTGTTTTCTCCTAGCTTAAGTAATAAAACCCACATTAACAGGCAAACACATTTATACATCTCTGGTGATTTGCGAATGGCTACATATTTAGTCAAACTGCTTTGTTCCCATTTCTACAGATGTCAATGAGGAACAAGATTAAACCAGGGAAATACATGGACATCTGCTCTGTGAGGGCAATAAAAAGCTTTTCAGACCTTGTAAATAAGTACATGCTTCATACTTCTCATTCAGAGCTTGGGTGACAGAAGAGGTAGCCTGCAACACAGTGTGATTTTTCTTTCAAAGAGAAGAAAGAGAGAAACTATTTCAGCTGAGTAATTATTTTGTGAAGAGGTTGACTAAGACTCCTCATAGTCTGTTATAATAGTCTTGTGTTTTGGGAGTTTTGATGTGGGGTTTGTTTTGGTTTGTTTGGGTTTTTTTAAATTTTAATCCAAGATAATCTTGGATTTGTGCCTTTTCCTGTCTACGTGAAACTGGGGTATTTCTGCTAAAGGTGACACCACTCGCCTCCCAGATGTTATTGTCTGGAGTCATTGCACCCACGGAGTCGGGGAGGTTGTCTGTGTATGTGGCATCTTCTTCCCCACTGGAGAGAACCGCGGAGTGTATGCAAGCAGGTGCTATAAAGGACTCAACATAGTCTCTGACTTCAATGAGATTTACTCATGCTCTGAGGTTTCCTTGTAGGACTAAGCCCAAGGATTTGAGTATATTTCATTTAAATCCTCCTTTTTCACGGCTGAGGTACTTAACAAAACAAGTTTCTGCTGTAGAAAGTTGAAAATAGTGTCAGCATAAGGAACTGCTGTCATGCCTCTTGCTTGCTCTCTGGGTACAATTGACTTATTCATAGAAAAATTGACTGCCAACTACCAAGCAGCCCTGGCTTAGATTTTGTGCATAGCCTGGGAAAGTTGTTAATTCTGCCTTAATATTTCTCTCCCCAGACTATTAGTTAATATAGTGACCATATACATCCTGAGCCCACCCGAATAAATAAAAACAGTGTGTGGTGCCAAGTACTACATATTGTTTTTTCTTTGCATGAAAGAAATGTGTACGTACTGTAATTTAAATAGGGCTTTACAGAGATTTCCCATATGGTTCCTGACATGAATATGTAGATAGTTTTGCATAGTTTCTCAACTTTTTCAAATGTTACTGAATCCAGCCAGTTGCATCTATGTCCGTAAGTGTCTTCTGTCATTCAGTGTTTTTTTTCAGTGTGTTTTTTTCCGTACTATGAACATGTTCAGTTTATTTGATTGTACCACTTCCTCTTCTTCAAGATTTAGACGTAAGACTAAACGTGTTGAATGTCTCTGACAAGACTGCTGGATGAACAATGTAATAAGCACTGCTTTTGTTTGGTTGCCAGCCATGAGATAGTTCATTGCAGGACTTTCACATACTCTTGAGCTTTATTTCTCTTTGTAAAACAAAACAAAACAAAACAAAACAAAACCCAACACCAACCAACCAACCAAGCAAACAAAAAAACCCCAAACCCCACAACCCTACCCCACTCCCCTAAATTTAGCATGACCTGTCTGTAGGAACTAGCTAGTTTGCGGTCTACAAGAGCTGTGGTTTTTCCTGTGTGTTTCTCCTCATTCTACTGTGGCATGTATCAGCACAAATTCTCATAGCATCTGTGACATCCTGAGCGCTCAAAGTCTGCTGTCACCTCAGTTTTCTTATTGTTATAACTTGCTGTATCAAATAAAACTCATATCCAGAAATGTCCTATCCTGGCATGATGACATCTTTCTTCTAAGCTAATCTTATTAACAGAAATGTAGCGACATCCAAAGGGGTGGGGGCCAGACTGAAGTGGTGTGGAGTGGTTAGTGCATCTTCTTGTGGCAGGAAAAGTTTGAACAGTTGTGGCTGTAGTATGGGTGGGGTTGTTTCTGTCCTTTGAGTATTAATCCCCAAAATGTTGCAGCTGTCTTTGAATGTGGGGTGTGTTTTAGCCAGAACATCACTTTGGTTTTGTTTCTGATGCTTTAAGCTTTCCTCAGAAAATAATTGATGTCTTATGCTCCATCTGAACTGACTGTTCTCACAAGGGCATGCAGTGTACTTGCCAAAATTGAGTTACAGTCCAATGTTTTGTCCCATTTGATTGTGGAGATACAGTGAATGTGTAGCTTGAAGGTTTCTAAAGAATTCTTTTCTTTGATCCCACTTTTCCTTTGATGCAATAAGTACTCACTTCAGTACTTACAAGGGTAATCTAGAGAATTACTGCTACATGGAGTATGGGGAAACTTTGGAGGAGGGAACGTTTTTAGTTGATAAAATGTCATACACACTGATACTGTTCAAAGGAAGGGTCTGTTAGATCATGTAAGAAATAGACTACAGGAAAAAAAGCTTTCCAAATGTAAGTACCTCTCGGATCTTAGAAGTAGGAGTCATATCTGTCTTTATCGGTGCCCATTCAATAGCTTCTTTATTCTGTCTACCAAGGGCTAGTGAAAAGCTTTTTTCTCATTTTGGTCCTGGAATTACTCCAAATTTAAACAGGACTCTGAAAATACTGCAGAATGTGAGCAGAAAAAGACTGTATTGCTTCCATCTGACTTTTTTTTGTTTACCTGTTAAGACTGATCAGCTGTTTTCTATTGCTGAGAAAATTCCAATAGTGCACTAGAGAGGATAAGAGGAAAAGGAAAGGGGCAAAGACCTTTCAACCTCTGAAAAATAGATTTAGAAGGGAGGAGGGAAGAAACCCAAGAACTAAGCATGCTGTGGAGATGTATGTTGTCCATCTTGAATGTTCAGTCTTCTGAACAGGCAGGCTGTTACCCATTGAAGCAAGGAGCAATGTCTGGAACTTGCTACATCCCCAGCTGAGTTTCTCCATTAGAAGAGCTGCAGGGATGTGGGAAGGTGAAAGGAGATGCAGTCTAGCAGGGCCTCCTGAGTAACCTTGGAAACTAACTGTGAGCCTCTCCATTCCTCTTTCTCTTTACAAATAACTAGTGCATTTGTGCCCTGTGCAGTGTATTTCCTAGCTGCTGGAATGACAGCTGATTATTTCTTAATAAAGAAGACATTTCTAGGCAATAGGCTTAACTCAAATGAACCTGCAACTTTTTATCAGGATCTCATCCTTGTCTGGGAAGAAACTTAATTAATACTGCAGGATGTGTGAAAATCAAGGACTTTTGCTTTTTGCCTTCCGAATCATGAATGCTGGGTGCAGGCTTGGTGGCAGCACATTTATCTGCTCCAGTCCGGACCAGACTGGCAAACTGGTGAAAACCCTTCAGCTCTGTGAAAATACGACATATGTGACAGTAAAAAAAATCCGCATGGATCAGCCTATCCTGCAGGTAGAACAGAAAAAAACCCTGCTTGGAGCAACAGCCCCAGTTCATGTGCCCTTAGCACAGTACAAGCAGAGACTCAGTGCTCCCAGGAGAGCTCTGAATTTTTCACCTTCTGTACAAAGAGCTTCATTTTACAAGAACTATTAGCCCTTGCTCATGGTTCCGTTGCTCACTGGTAGGAGAGAAATAGAGGTTGTTTGCTATTTCAAAATTAAGTAATTTCTTTCCTCCTTCAAGTGTGTTACTTCTACAAGGAAAACCAAAGCCACTTGTTAAAATTACCCCAGCAGTGCTTTTTAATGTGCCAATTTATCATGATTACTTGTAGTATATAGGATTTGTTATTAACAAGATGTCACTGAAACAACAAAGGCAAGAGACTGATACTTAGGACTTAACTTGCATACATTGCAAGGAAAAAGCAAATGGGTAAACATAAGAGCACATCCACATTTTCATTTTAAAAATTCATTCTTATCTAAGTGTACGATTGTTTAATTTAAGGTGTTTTCACGGAAAATAGTAATTTTTTTACATCACAGTCTCTTTCCTTGTGCTGTGGCTGATTATGCACAATTTTAAATACAAAGTTTCTTGTTTTGGCTTGAACTGATTTTAACAGTCTAGTGCTACCAATGCCATTAATCAGAGGAGCCTCCATTCCCCTTTGCTCAAAGCAGAAAATTCAGAGAAAATCAGACCAACAAAAAATGTTTTCTGCTAGGTTAGCAAATTAAATTGGGTCAGTGAAAACAACAGAGCAGGTACAAAGGAGTGGATGGGACTGTCTGCCCTGGGAGAGGAAGGACAGAAAAGAAGTCTGCTTTTCCTCTTGGATTTTTTTTTAGCCAAAATATCTGATTTCTGTTTCTACTTGGCCACAGATTTCCAACATTCTGAGGTAAGCACTCAGAATTACAAATGGTTGCAGTTTTACTTTGAGTTTTGTGATATTTCCTCTTCTTCTCACTATCCTAAGCGCCTGTGAATCTTATCCTTCACTTGAAGAAAGGAAAGCACTGATATGAGAAAGCCTAAACCAAGGAACCAAATGGAAATTACCTGGCATTTACACTTTCATAGAATATCTTTATCTGGGGACATTTGGTATGTTTTATTGTTTAGAGCCAGTGATGCTAGTAAGGTTCTTCTGAGCTGAGGATGCGACATGCGATAGACATGTCAACTCTTATCCTTAGCAACCAGACCTCCAATATAGCATGTGGTTGTCTAGGTTTCATTCTCCAAAGAGCTGTGAGAAAATGAGTGCTCTCTTGCATCCCAGTCTGAAATGAGAAACAGGACGTTGCCATCCACAATGCTTCCATGTTTCCCATACTTGGTGTGGACCTTGCCAATTCAGCTTCTTTCCATAATTTCTGTCTTAAATGTCTTTTTATAACATTTCTTATTCTCTTGTCCAACTTAGCTGGTATAATCACCTCTAGCTATACAAGCTGAAGTATCCTAGGTCACTGGACTTCTTGTCTTCAGTGCTTTAGTGCACCCTGGATCACTGGGATAGTCCATAGGACTCCTGCCTAACACTGTGGCCACCAATGATTTTAACATGCTCGTGTGTGTGGCCACTTAAGTGACAGTGCTCAATAGTCTGTGCAGAAAGCCTCTAAGATGTCCTTGAATATGAAAGATGTATTAAAGGATCATTTGAAGAGAGAAAGAAGGAAACAGAGAGTGACTTCCTCCATTTTCCTGAGGTTGATGCTTGCTGTAGAGGGAGCCACAAGATCCATTTGTGACAAAACCTGTCACATTGCATATTTCCTATGTTAGCTCATGTTCTGTTCCAAAAAGCAAGTGTGAAGCTGAAATAAAATCTTTGTCTGGGCTGTGCAGAAGTTGCAGTGAGGTGGAAGCTGGATTGTAGTCAGGCCATTTAAAGAAATGATTAAATATTTACGGTATGTCTGGCGTCTTGTTACTGAGGGATCACTATCTTCTCCATTTCCTTACGGAAGTATATTAATACAGTACCCTAATGTTTCAGAGAATGTAAGTGGTAGGATTGTAATTTTTCTATTTGCTGGAAAATACTTGTGCACTACAGATGTGAACCGAAGGCACTCTCTATTTCACAGGGGTCGCTTTCTCTTCTAACTTGATTTGCTGCTTTTTTCTTTTCTTTAAGCATAAAGCCAGTAAAGGACCGATGTAATTATCAACACATTAATGGTAGTTCCAAGAGGCCTTGGATGACTTGGCAGCAATTTACCTTATACGTGGGAAGAGACTTCTATTGTTTTAACTTCAGCTCTTCGATTCTGTTTCTAATAATTTTGCTGTAAATACTCAAGGAGAAGCAGTACCATATTGTTCTCTTCGTCTTTTGTTAGATGCTTTACAATAGCAACAAAGTAACATTTCTGAAAACGGGTAACTCTGAATATGTGTTAAAACTTACCAAAGATCTCAGTAGTCACAATGCATACCCTGGCTATTTTATGAATCAACAGCAGAGAGCTGCAGGAGACGCTTTTTTCTGTTAAAAGAGAATTAAAGCAGTAGCTGACAAATTGTTTTGTAATCACAGAGAGATCCCTGTTACCAGACAGCATTGTCCTTTTGTAGTCAATACAGATGTTCTAGGTTGTAGTTGTTTATGATATGACAGTTTCCAGTTTAAGGGCGTGGGTATCAAGAGCTCGTGAAACAGCCCCAGCTGTGCTGTTAGCTTTTACATCTAAACTGTATCAATAGCAGCAGTATTTCAGTGATCGCAAACTGGGTTTTTTTAATGCAGGCAGTTGATTTCAGAGAGAAATGCCAAATGATTTGGATGCACTTGCTTAATTAATAAGCAGCGTGTGTGTCTCTCTGTGACTACAGCTTGGGAAGTCACAGCACGAGTACATTGTTTCCCGATTGCTTTATTCTCATAAGTTCAGGGTGAAGTAAAACAAGGATTTTGCAACCTGCATTAGTTCACATTCAACTTGAAAAGGCTGCCAGGGAGGGGAAAGTGCACACTTCTCATTTTAGAAAGCTTCATATATCTGCTCACTGAAATCAGTTTAAAATATTATTTCAAAATATGTAACATAAGTTATTGTTACTTAGAACAAGCAAAGATTAAGTAGAACTGTCAGGAAACAGACCACCAAGTTTTCTGTCAAGAATTAGTACTTATTCCAGACAGCCAAGTGAACTTCCTTGCAATTATACGCAGCCTTAGATGGCACATGAGGTTGTTAAGCCACTATCCATCATACTTGAGAAGTTGTGGCAGTCTGGTGAAGTTGCCACTGACTGGAAAAGGGGAAACATAATCCCCATTTTTAAAAAGGGAAATAATGAGGACCTGGGGAATTATAGGCCAGTCAGTCTCACCTCTGTTCCTGGCAAGATCATGGAGCAGATCCTCCTACAAACTATGCTAAGTCATATGGAAAATAAGGAGTCATATGGAAAATAAGGAGTCATATGGAAAATAAGGCCACCACAGATTTGTTGGCCTTCTACGACAGGGTTACAGCATTAAAGAATAAGGGAAGAGCAACTGACATCATCAACCTTGACTTGTGCAATGCATTTGACACTGCTCTGTACAACATCCTTGTCTCTAACTTGGTGAGACATGGATTTGATGGGTGGATCCCTGGTGGATAAAGAACTGGCTGGAAGGTGGGAAAACCAGTAGTGACACCAATAGATGCTCAATGCTTTTTTTTTGCCTTGGTCTTCACTGGTAAGAGCACAGGCCATACCCCCAGGGTCATGGAAGACAAGGGGCAGGGACTGGGAAATGGAGAGTCACTCATGATCAGTGAGGATCAGGTTTGGGAACACTTGAGGAACCTGAAGGTTCACAAGTCCATGGGACCTGATGGAATACATCTGCGGGTCCTGAAAGAACTGGCAGATGGGGTTGCTAAACCTCTATCCATCATAATCAAGAAGTCATGGCAGTCTGGTGAAGTTTCCACTGACTGGAAAATTGGAAACATAACCCCCATCTTTAAAAAAGGAAAAAAAAAGAGGATCTGGGGAACAACAGGCCAGTCAGTCTCACATCTGTGAGATTTAAATAGGACATCAGGAAGAAATTCTTCCCAGAGAGGGTGGTGAGACACTGGAACAGGTTGCCCAGAGAAGCTGTGGATGCCCCATCCCTGGAAGTGTTCAAGGCCAGGCTGGATGAGGCTTTGAGCAACCTGGTCTAGTGGAAGGTGTCCCTGCCCATGGCAGGGGGTTGGAACTGGATGGTCTGTAAGGTCCCTTCCAACCCTAACCATTCTATGACTCTATGACTTCTCCAAAGCATGAAAAAACCCTATCTTCTACTGCTGCAACATTCCTAATTACCTGGGAGTTGTTCTGCTCCTCACTTTTTGAACATCATTTGCTGCCTTATTTCTTTGGCAGTGCAGCATGGTATTATGTGAGCAGTTTGTGTGTGGTGAGTGGGGTGTCTTCTTGCTCATGTGGAAGGATTTGGAGCAAGATCCAAACTCTGTGTTGAGGGCAAAGCCAGAGTAAAATTGTTTGGTCCAGAGGGATGACATGTTTGAGCCAGGCACTGGTGCAGTCTGAGAGGAGCTGCTCAACAGTTCCTTTCTCTCCTTGCAAATAGGATGCTCTGGTATAGATTTCCCCAACTGGGTTCCTTCTGTCTATTCTCATACTTGCAGTTAATTATTATTCTTCCCTTAGACACCTTTAGGTTTATGTAGCCTGCACACATTTTGCTGCAGCAAGACCCTGACTCCTGTCAAAGGATGACCCAGATCTTGGAAGTTTGCCTGTGAGCCCTATTATTCCTATTTGCATAAGCCCAGAATAAGGGTCTCATGTTTAAAAGATTCTGATCTTACCTCAGGCTGACCCAGCAGAACAAGTAGGCTTAACTACCTTCCTCAGTCAGGACTGGAACCTGGAAAAGTAATGCTCTTGGTGCTTAGGGCTTACCTGGGCAAAGCGCTCTCTGAATTGGATGGTAGTATTGCCTGGGCAGACTCTAGTGCCGAGCTGTGGATGCTCAGACTTACATTGCTTTCAGACAATGTTGTAGAAGTCATGGAGTGGGTACAGCTATTGAATTCTGATATATAAACTGAATTGTCTTTTTCATATATATTTTGATATGTAGCCCCAGGCAGCAACATCTTGGGCTGACAGGTCTTGTATGATGTGTATACCTCTGGACTGGAGCAAATCACTGAAGATCGAATGCTACCTCTGCATGTTCCGAATCACATGGAAACGCCTTGTTTTAAAATAAGGGTGAGGGTGTGGGTGGGTGGGAGGAGGGGAGAGACATGCACAAAAGTCTGATTTCTTCCAAGATTGTTATACGCTGTCTTATACCTGCACAGGTTTCTGTTAGCAGCAATATTCTGCATAGAAATGCAATCTTGTTAATTATAAATTGTCACTTTGATTGGGTGTAGGGGGCACTGCAAGGGGAGAGTCTTGAGAGATAAAAACTCTTACAGTATTCTAATTTTCCCCTCCCATTACTATCACTGTGGGCAGTGGGAACTACCTGCACCCAGGCTAAGTCAAGTTGCAGTCTTTTCATAATCCCATTTGTAATTATGAAGTTTAATTCTGTGAGAAACAGAAGTGGAAGATCTTGCAGTAACTAACAGAGAAATAAAGAACTTCATGCCAAGGACATGCTTCTTCAGCTGTTTGGGACAAATTGCTTGACTTTTGGGTTTGGGGTTTTTTTTGTTTGGTTGGGGTTTTATTTGTTGGGATGTTTTTTTGGTTGGTTGGTTGGTGGTTTGGTGTTTTGGTTTTGGGTTTTTTGGTGGTTTTTTGGGGTTTTTTTTAGCCATATATAGTTTGAGATGTTTAGGTTTTTAGTAATCCCTAAAGATGAAAAAAAAAAAAGGAAGTGAGGAAAGAAAATCCCCTGATTTTCATGCTTGTGTATAAGTCTGACCTTGTCATCTCCTGATTACATGCTGCAAATGAGTGGGCTTTAGCAGAGGTGTCATCTTCTTTGTAAATCATGTAATTTGAGGCTTCCTTTCACTCTATCACGGTAAACCAGGCATGCAATTCATTCTTTTGTTTGGACAGTTGGTCTTCTAATTACGAAGCAGGTGACTATTTCTGCACCAAATGGTTCTCCTTTTGTATATCTTTCTACTCCCTGTGAGGTTAATACACATTGAAATGGGATGTGTCTGTGCCCAAATCTGCGAGCAAATAACACCGGAACAGGGGGAGCAGTAAAGGGAAACATAACAATTGTCAAAGCAGGTCATCTCTTTAAGATACAGAAGGATACTGCAAATAAGATTTCATCTCCCTGGTTGAGCTGCTGCTCACTGCAGCCCAAATGACTTCTGGGGTTGGTCTTACTGGACTTTGCAGAGATGGGCATATACTACATTTGTGTATAAATCCAAAACAGTAATAAACCCAAACATAATGAGAATTCAAGAGCTTGTACTCCAACCCGGCTGGAATGCAACAGGCATGCTGTGCCCCCATTACCTGTTCCACAGGTGTGAAGTGATGCTGCATAGGTGTTTTGGTTGGAAAATGGGCATGTGATAAGGAGATAATCAGATATCAGGAAACGTCTCATATAGTATGCTGTGAATAAACATCTGTAAGATGCTTTAATTTTTTTATTCTAAATTCCCAAATCCCCTTATGATTTTCAGATTGCCAATTGTCCAAGTATATGAGAAGTTCCTGTTTTAGAGAGGAAAAAAATGAGTTCCACAGCTATTACTTTGACCTGTGGCAGGTAGCCTGGGCAGTGCAAACCGCTTCCCTTAATTACCTTTCCTCTACAGGAATGTGTTGTTCAAGATGGCTTTAATGATTTGGGATGAGCTGCATTGCGTTTCCACCCAGGACCTGTGCATTCGCTAATGAAAGAAGGAAAGGCACAGGAGCATCTTGTGGGAATATGTGCTGATGCCCCCCTCTATAGGCATGTTTCTGTCTTCTCAGTTCAGATATACAAAAATATCCATTGTGATCTGGTCATAAATCAACACAGATTAGTATTAAAGAATTATGCCAGGAGAACTTGCCTTTCATACTTAATGTCATTCATTGAAACCACTCTCTAGTTCATTCTTTTCCCTTGTTTATTTGTCATTGTCTTTTGCTCCACCATTTGTTTTACATGAATGTTGTTTAACATGATGATGCTGTTTTCTGACCAGTGGAAGGGTGTGGCCTGATCTGAAATGCTGGTTCCAGAATTACTGAGAGTTCATATTATGCGTCATTACAGAACAATATGAGTGGGAACAAAGACCATTTCAAAACTTGCAAGTGAATCACTCCTCCCTCTCCATGCTGCCTTCCCACTCCTCCACCCTCCCCTTCCCCCCGCCATGCATATTCAAAAAGCAACATTGAAAGCCCAAATTAAATTTGAAAGGGAGCAGCAGGAGGGGGGAAATGTAGAGTTTAGGGTAGATACGTGGCATGTATGGTCTGTAAGAGTCCTCATTCTGCGGAAGCGCTTGCACAATGGGTTGTATTGAGGGCAAATAAAATATCTTGAACTTTGTGCAGGCTTAAGTAAAACTCCTAACATTATTTGAGACTCTTTTTTGTGACATAACTTTTATGAGGTTTTATTTCTCCTTTGAGTAATATTAAGAGACCAGAATACTAACAGGAAAATAGGACAGCTGAAGTAGAGACGACTTCTGGAGATTTTTTTAAACTGTTTTATAAATACAAGCAAGGTTTGTATGAGCTGCATCATCTCTTCTCCAGCTCTATCAGACTAATAAAATGTGCAAAGTTTCAGGAGCAAAATCCTTCTATTTGACCTTATATAAATACATATTCCTAGTATAAAATTGCATATTAATTCTAGAAATGGTGATCTAAAAGGAGATTTAAAAAAAAATGTTTAACATTATGTGAAGATAATGGAATTATAAAATGATAGCAACAAGCTACTAAAAATGCAGCAGCTTTAATAAATATTAAGGAGGGAGGAAGTTCTGGCATGAGTTTCTGATGTACTGTGAACACTGACATTTCCATCTGCTCTCTGCTTACTTATCCCTTACTGGTAGTGAGCACTGGGCCAGAAAGGCACCAAGTGTTGCTCATTGCAGGAGCATTTGATGGTTACCAGACCTCAGACTGTGTACCACAGAGGGAGATTTAACAATCCTCTAAGTGAGGGTTCAAGGTACGTTTTCACGTGATTGTAACAGCCATGAAAAGGAGGAAGAAAACATTTACTTTTAGAAGCTTCAAAAGATGGTGGTTTTTTATGGTGATATGTATCTGTGGCACTCTGCAACTATTCCTGCTCTGCCAGTGCCTTTATGGTGGACTCCCAGTTTTGCCCATCTCACTGGTCTCAGTTCCACACTGAAGAAGCAGAGAGACGTCTACACCCCTCACACTTGCCTTATTGCTGAAATGTATATTCGGATGGGGAAAGTCTAGCTCACGGCACCAGCAAAAGGTAGTTCTGCTTGGCCACAAGCTCTAGATACTGCTCTAATTTGATGGTGTAAGTATCAATCAGAATTAGGAATAAAGAGGTTCTTGTTATTAGTAGAGTAGAACTATGTTAGATGAGAGTTAAAATAGAAATAAGAAGAAAAATCCAGGAATACAATTAAGAAGTTGAAAGGGAAGGCATGGAAACGAAAGATATAAGTGTGCAAAGAGAGCAGATTCAGAGAGAAGTCAGTCTTCCTAGGCCTAAATCAAACTACTAGGAAAAAAAAAAAAGAAAACTGGCCTCAAACTTTCTGTGATAAACAGCTGAGATCATGTTTAAATATCTCCTGTAATTTTTAAAGTGGTTTTCTGAAGGGGTACAAAACTACATGTATCCATGGACTCTGTATTTTTGGCTGCACATTCAACACAGGTTCCTGTTAAATGACCTCTTAGAAAAGAGGCCTACTTGGAGAATGGTGTCCTGTGACTCTTTAACAGGTACTGCAGCAGCTTTCCAAGACACTTTAACAATCTACTCCTGTGATCATAACTTATTATTCCTTTAAAGCAAGTGATTTGGAAAACCACTTGAAAGCATCTGAAGTAACTGCAAACATCCAAAATTCCTAATGGTGTTTTCCCGGGTCTGGTCACCTGGGTGACTTGCAGCCTTTGTTCCTTGCCCATTTGTTATTTACAGAAGTGTCTTCTTCACCTTTCCTTAAGAAATCTAGTCTTAGAGGTCTGTGATTTCTTACCTTGTGAGAATAATTGCAAAAGAGTGAGCTGTAATGCAGCAGTTAGAGAGGAGGAAAGAACCTCCTGGGGATGTTGGGGTGCCTGTGTTCATCTCAGAGGAGCACAGTTTCTCCAGACTTCTAAACATCATGTAAAAGTCATGATGATGGCAAGGAGGCATAGTAAAGGCTGCTATTCTGATTGTCCTTGCCCATCATGAGGGATCTGAGATCATGACAATCTTTCAGACTTTCAAGAAGAGATAAAAACCCACCATTTCTTTCTTGGTTATTTCCTAAACAACTACTGGTCATTGAAATGACAGACCTGTGTACTTGTGTTGATATTTGTAAGGAGCAGGACTGAAGTGGATGGGGTGGGTGTGAATCTTCTAGTTCACCTTCTCTGTCCAATTGTCTCTTAATGCAAAGTCATGACTACAGCTCTCTGGACAACTTGCTGGTATTTACCAATCTACTTCAACCAGAGAGATAGTTTGTGGAGGTGCCCCTGCTCCCTTGGGCTGCTGAAAGGAATTACTTCCCCTACAAGCCTTGTGTTGCTTCACAAATGCAAACATTCATTTTCAATTGCCTTTAAGTTATCCGGGGGCAGGAAAGAATAAGGTTGAGTAATTGTAACTTTCAAGGAGAACAAGTGTTGAATAAATTAAGTCTTCCGGTGCTGAAAACGACACAAGTTTATAGTAGAAGTATGCTTGTTAATTCTTAGGCTTGATTGCAAATACCATGCTACGCTACTACAACATCAAACATTGTTTCATTTCAATAAGCTACTTTAGGAGATACTTGCCAAGATTAGAAATGAGCAACTCTAAGAAAATGGAAAACAGTATGCTGCCTTTACCTAGTGATTGCCTTTGTACGTGTTGTGTTGCCTGTAGAATGACATTTTACTACTAAAATGAATGTTCAGTCATTGAACACAGGTATTTGTTGTGCAGATTTTGCCTGGTTTTCTTATTCGGCATCCCTGCAGACTTTCTCTTGTTACACATGTCAGCTGAATGCGTTCATCAGTGAGTTTTCAATAGCGTCATTGAATGCAGCTGAAAAATCCACTCAGAGCAATAACCTAGTCCTGAGTCCCTGTGAGCCCGGACAACAGCTTGCATGCAAGTGCAAATGAATTTCAGGGATAAATAGCAAAAAAAACATAGTGGGTGGTACCAACAGTAATCATGCCTTGACCAGGTTTCCTGAGTTAAAAAAAAAAAAAAAAAGTCACTTCAAGGAAAAGTTAATGATCCTTCTGTACGGGCCTCTGCAGACAACAGCTGTTGGCTCACCTACGATCGAACTGCGCTGCCCCTCGATGTACATTTCTGAGGGGGGATTCTCTGCCCTGGGCACCGGTTGTTACCGCCACCGAACACCTCTGGGATGTGCTTTCTGGGAAGACGGTTGAATACAGTTTGGTTTCCAG
>NW_010256500.1:72977-73262 GCF_000690775.1 Eurypyga helias
GATGTGCTTTCTGGAAAGCCGGTTAAATTCAGTTTGGTTTCCAGACAGCCACTGAAGCTGAGTATTGAACCCTGGAACGCACCTTTTTTCCTTTCCTATGTGTTGGCTTTGTTTTTTTCATTACACTGAGTAGTGTGTAACAAAAGCCCTCATAATTCTGTAGCTGATTTGCTTGACGAAGTTAACTGCCTGCTTGCCGGACGTGACAGCGCCCATCGCCCCCGCGCAGGCGGCGCAGGCCTCGGGCAGGCTGCTGCGCTGACCCCTGGATTTCAGCCCCCGCGG
>NW_010256501.1:0-333 GCF_000690775.1 Eurypyga helias
ACAGCGGTGGGGGACCCCTGCGCAGGAACCCCCCTTCTCCAGCCCCACTTTGCCTGCCCCAGATGTGGCCCATGGCCTGGCCACCGTCGTGCGGGTGCTCCCAGCGGGAGCTGGGACAGCAGCGTCACCCCCGGCCACCGACACCGGGTGACACCGGGACCACCCCCACCCCACCGGGACTTCAGGCAGGAGCTTGAACCCTGGACCCAGAGGGACACCCCGCTGCACCCCGCAACGCAGGGGCTGAGAAACGGGAAAGAAAGAGCCAGAGGCACAGAAAGTTATCAGAAACGTGTATTTTTTTTTCTTTTTAATAGTAAACCTCTTTACAAC
>NW_010256502.1:0-884 GCF_000690775.1 Eurypyga helias
TGGCCTCCTCTGGACTTGCTCCAGCGATTTCATGTCGTTACGCATCGTGCTGGTTGTGTACGCGGGGGGAGCTGGCTGGGAGGGCCAGCTTTCCTTTTTTAATTACAGATCATTTATTAATAATAGTAGTATTTTCTTTGCATATTATTATTTATAGCAGTATTAGTAGTATTAATATAATTATTTCATTTATTTTCAATTACCAAACTGTTCTTAGCCCAACCCACCAGTTCTCTTATCTTTTCTCCCCGGTTCCCTCTGCCATCCCACTGGAGGTGAGAGAGCGGCCGTGTGGTTCTTACTTGCTGACTGGGGCTAAAGCACAAGCGTGTCGACGGCAATGCGAGACAGCAGTGAGTTTTTTATGTGGTTTTGGATCAAAAGGTGTTGTATAAAGCTGGAGTTCAGAGTCTCGTGAAAATTTATACAGACCAAATCCAACCTAAAGGAGTGGATATGCAGGGCCTGATGTGCGAAAGAGCCAGTTGCAGATAGATCTGGCGCAGTCATTGCCTGACCCTGCGGCTGGTCGGTTGTGTGTGTGAGTAGGCTAGTGTTTACGACATGAAAAGTTGGGTTAGGTGCACTGCTGAGCACGATAGAGGCCACTGCAAACTGAAAAGAGGTTAAAAGGGGAAGTCTGGCCAAAGGCTTGAGCAGCAAATATTTTTTATGGGAAGGAAGGTTTCCCTTCAGGAAGGAACCTGTGGCTGATGGTTCCCCTGTCTCTTTGAGGTGCTCCTTTCCCAGAGGTGGCTGAATCACATCACTCACTCGACTTCTCACCAGAAATAACCTTTTAATGTCAAACCCGAGAAACAGATCTCAGCAGCTAAATCCAGCCTGGCTTGATATTTAAGGATTGCTACTGAGCTTTTGGTTCA
>NW_010256502.1:902-2297 GCF_000690775.1 Eurypyga helias
CTGTTTATCATCCATTAAAACTAGAGACAGAAGCCTGTGCTCCTCCTCAGTGTAAAAAATACAGCGACGCTGAGGATGGGGTTGATGATTCATTAAAGGAAGGGGAAAAGTTGGGGATACTAATCAGTTTTGCATGGTTTTTGAGGCATGCTACTTTGCAGGGTGACGCAGAGCTTGAATATTTCCCCTCCGCTACATCCTAAATGAAAACTTTAACTCAAATCCCAGCTGTCGAGATAAATTTGCAGTGAAGATAGTATTAGCTTTATACTAGGCTTGTTAGATACAACCTCGTACCAAAAGAAATTTAATTTAATAAAACCTAGACCCTACAAGGTAGCCTACCTCTTCAGTTTTTGGTCATCTTCAATAGTTGCGTGGAAGAGAGGCCCCTGTCAGGTGGGTGTGAGGAGATGGCTGTGGCAGCAGTTGAAGGTAAATAGCTATTTCAGTTCCTCATTTACTAAAGTCAATAAAATAATTTTTAAATGGGTGTTCTGAGCTCACACACAATATGAGGGTTGGATGCCTCAATCTTTGCAGTGATCCATGCAGGTGTTTGAATGGTGGTAACGTTTCAGGATGAATGCTTCTTTCTCCAGGACTGAGACCGTATTTGCTAATAGCAGCACAGATGCTTCTTGTATCTAGCTGTGGGGAGGGATAATAATGAGGCAGTTGTTTCCTGCACTTGCTTCTGTGTTGTTCCTAGGACAGAAGTTAATGACTAGCAAATAGCATTGCAGGGGAAAGGGAATGTGAAAGTCCTACCTGGGTGTATCTGTTGGGAATCTCATATAAAGCTATTCTCTTGAGTTAATTGGATAAATACTTTAGGAATTCACAATTGGGAAATTACAGTATTACAGTAACACACAATGAGCAGGGTTTGACTCTTCACTTGCCTTTGGCAGCTACAGGAACAAAAATGCGCCCTCAGCCTGCTTTTCCTTTCTATTTACTGAGGTGGCTCAGAAATGAGATTGAAGGGCCCACCAGGCAAGCTGGTGTTAGAAATATTTTAAAGGAGCATCAAAGGATAGATGAAAACACTGAGGGAATGTTTTGAACAGGTAAATGAAAAAATATATAGGGTTAAAAGTATTCTAAGCAAAACCAACCCTACCAACTGGAAATATGTGAATTTTACATTTCTGAAGTGATTATAATTTGTCCTGGACTTGCAGGATTACTGGAGAGGTTGTCGTAGCTCACAAAGTGTAATAACAGGAGGCTCGGAACCAGCATTAAAATCTATATTTATTATATTTTACATTATGATTTCTGTATGTTCTCCATCCTGGAAGCTGTAATACAGCGAATCTGAGTGAAACCTGTGGTGAGTCAATGTAACTGCTAATGAAACCAGGCGTAGGCATCCATTATACTATATAT
>NW_010256503.1:0-226 GCF_000690775.1 Eurypyga helias
GAACAGAACTCTAGTGATGCAAACTCCCCACTAAAGTGATAAATAATTTTAGGATATATTTAAACTTAGAGAAAAAATGTGGTTTCTAGAAAATAACCTTCTGTTGAACAGCTTGAGTAGAAAAACAAGGAAGAAAAGTTAAGGTATGTGATTGTGTTAATGTTTTTACTACATTTTAATATAAAGCTAATTTTCCTAATTAAACACTGGCCAACTCTTATCAAAC
>NW_010256503.1:269-1433 GCF_000690775.1 Eurypyga helias
TGTACGCAATATTTACTGTACAGAAATTGGAATAGTTCCTTTTTTAAGTACGGTATTAAACCTTACAGTAAGTCAAGCATTCTTAGTTTTTCTGCAACAGGACTTAATTTTATATTGCATTCTGCAAAGCTGCAAATAGTCCTTGCAGTTCTGCTATTGGATGTAAACAAAAAGAACTTGTGTCTCTGGTCAAGTTGTGTAAATGCTAACGGATTTACTAAAATGTAGTTAATTTCTACTTTGCCATATTTTTATTTCTCTTTATTATTAAAAATTTTAAAATAACTATAGGATTTTCTTCCTTTGGTTTTTTTGATTTTATTTTTTTAATGCCCAGTGACAATTTGAAACTCCTTGTTCAGTGACAAATACTGGAGGTGCACACAAGGCTAACCTTTCTTTGCTGAGTCTGTAAGAGCACCAACAGCACAGCTGTAATCAAAGACTGTCCTTTTTCTTTGTCAAATATATCTTAGCTCAGAACTTAACACCTGTAAACACCCCACACTTTGATACTGTCCCTTTTCTCACACTGGTTATTTACATCTAAATAAGACCCAGTTTAAAACAGTAAAATGGAATGATAGGCAGTAAAAGGAGTAAAACCACTACACACTTCCTTTGCTCCTACAGCTCCCACTGTCTTTTTTTTTTTTTTCTTTCACTTTTGGAGACAGAAAAATATAAACAAGAATAATGCTGAGCTATCTTTGCTTGAGATACTGTTAGAATAACTGGAGTGTTAATGAAAGGAAAACCATCCAAAGTAGGAAAATAGAAGGATTTTAGGAAAGACAGATGTAACCTCAAAAGAAAATTAGTTGCAGCCATTGAGCATAGCCTTTTGTATAATAAATAGTGATTATATGCTTTGGATTGAGATGTCACTTCAGACGAATCTGGTGAACCAAGAAATGGTTACAGGGCTGGTGTCGCAGCCAGGGACTCTGCTACGTAGGCCAAGGGATGCACTGTGAGAAACCTGGTCTAGTAGGGGCTGATGGGGTCCATCTGCCAGAGGAGGGGAAAAGCATCTCTGGGCAAAGCTTGCCAAGTGGTGAACAGAGCTTTAAACAAAGGTTGCCATGGCAGGGGAATCTCAATCCATCCCATTCCTACTGTTTGATGCCAGTGCCAGTAATAGATGCCCAGAGCCTGGAGAAG
>NW_010256503.1:1509-5456 GCF_000690775.1 Eurypyga helias
TCTATGCAATCACACCTAGTATGGGGAATAAACAAGAGGAGTTAGAGACGTGTACCTTTAGGGCTGTGATCTTACTGACATCGCTGGGATGAGGTGGGATGCCTCCTATGACTGGAATGGAAGAATACAGACTCTTCACGCAAGAACTGGGAGGGGGCCGTCACCCTCTATTTCAATGACCAGCTGGAGTGCATAGAGGTCCTCTGAACACTGCACCCCATGGAAGGGACTCATGCTGGATCAGTTAGAGAATAGAACTGCAACCCATGGGAAGGACTCATGGAAAGGAAGTTTGTGGAGGACTGTCTCTCACGAGAAGGAACCCACAATGGAGCAGAGGAAGAATGTGAGACATCCTACCCCTGAGGAGGATGGAGTAGCAGAGATGACATGTGGTGAACTGACTGGGAACTCCCCATCCCCTGTCCCCCTGTGCTGCTTGGGGTGCAGCAATTAGTTTGGGAGGGTGGGGGATTAATTTTTAAGATTTTTTTGTTTTTTCTCTCATTTTCTGACTCTGATTTTGTTTGGGAACATATTAAATAGATTTTTCTTACCCAAGTCAAGTCTGTTTTGCCCATGACCATACTGGTTGAGTGATTCCTCCCTGTCCTTTTCTTGACCTACATCACTTTCCCGACATTTTCCCCACCACATACTAATGTAGGGAGGAATGAGCAAATGGCCCAGTGGTCTTTTGTTCCCATCTGGACCTAAACCATGACACATGCAGAGTGACCTTGACAGCCTTGAGACCATGCAAACCTCATGAAGTTCAACAAGGCTAAGTGCAAGGTCTCGGACCTGGATCGGAACAATCCCAAGCATCAGTAAAAGCTGGTCGGAGAATGGATAGAAAGCAGCCCTGAGGAGAAGGACTTGGGGGTGTTGGTTGATGAGAAGCTCAACATGAGCCAGCACTGTGCGCTGGTAACCCAAAAAGCCAACCGTATCCTGGGATGTATGCACAGAAGCGTGGCCAGCAGGTAGAGGAGAGATTTTTTCTACTCTGTTCTTCTGAGACCCCACCTGGAATATTGTGTCCAGTTCTGGGTCCTCCAACATAAGAAGGATACCAACTGGTTGGAAGGAGTCCAGAGGAGGCCACAAAGATGCTCAGAGGGCTGGAGCACCTCTGCTATGGGGACAGGCTGAGAGAGTTGGGCTTGTTCAGCCTGGAGAAGGCTCCAGGGAAACCTTGAAGCTTTCAAATACCTAAAGGGGGCCTACAGGAATACTGGAGAGGGGATTTTTACAGGAGCCTGTCGTGACAGGGCAAAGGGTAATGACTTTAAACTGAAAGAGGGCAGATTCGGATTAATCTAATCACAGAGAGGTGAGGTACTGGAACAGGTTGCCCAGAGAAGCTGTGGATGCCCCATCGCTGGAAGTGTTCAAGGCCAGGCTGGATGAGGCTTTGAGCAACCTGGTGTAGTGGAAGGTGTCCCTGCCCATGGCAGGGGGGTTGGAACTAGATGATCTTTAAGGTACCTTCTCACTTAAACCATTCTACAGTTCAGATACCATCTGAGAAGTGCTACCAATAACTGTTAACTGAAAATTAAACTGCAAGAAGTTTCTCAAATAATGGTAAAAAATTTATCATTATTTTATATATACTGATTATTAATTCTTGGGAATCAGACCAAAGCACCTTAGATAATGTAGCATAATAATCTAACCACACCTGCTTTCACTACCACAAAGCCTAACGGCTTGTTCTTTATTACACATGCTATAAATTGAAATGATTCCACTGTTAATCTGGATTTGCTAAGCATGGATATAAATTAAATGAGAACTGAGCCCTAAATTACTTTGTTTGTCTTTATACCAAACGGGGATGTTTACAAATACTGCCCTGAAAAATCCTAACCATGTTCATAGTTTTTCAAATTGTCAAGGTACACTATGAACAGCAATGAATTGTCAGTATAAAAAAATTTACTACTGCAAGGTTGAAGTAACTTGAGTGGATTTGAGGGAATTCAGTCATGAAAGTTAGGTCTGGAATTCAACAATTATTTGACAATGGAAATAGTGAATGGGTAAGAAGAAAAAGAACTTTTACTAATCATTTTGTAATACTCTGTTATGTAATGTTTGTGGTAGACATTGCATTCATTTATCAGTTTTTCAGGAATAAATACAATTAAATTAAAGATAGGTGGCAAGATAATTTATTTTAACAATTCATTAATCTAGTTTTGAAAGAGTTTAATTATGGAGCTTGAAAGAAAACACAGTACGAGAAGTATTAGGATTAATCATGTATATACCGAAAATCTGCTGTTGAAACCTGAATCATTAATGAAGAAGTATCCTGGAATCTCTATAATACTTTTGAGAATGGCAATTAATTATGAAGAACAACATGTTAAGATGCCAATCAGGGAGCAATGTATGTCAGCTGGCTACACAGTAAAAAAATCTCTGGGACTCAGTCAACATTAATTCAGTCCGCATGTCCCCTAGGAGCCCCAAAACTTCTTTCAACACAGTTAATTTAATGCATTAAATAGCTGATTTGAGTAGCCATACTCAACAACTCTTTTCTGATAAACCAGCAGAATTCACTGAACAGTCAAACAGTTAACTAATTAAATCTCTTTCTCCAGGAAAATCTCTTGTTCATTTTTATTGTAGGTAGTCATCCACAGAAGAAAACAGTGTCAGAAGAGGGGTTTTTTATTCAGACACACTGCTGTCTCTGAAGACAGCAAGATTAAAAAGAAAGCCCTTGAAAAAAAGAGCAGGGTTCATTTGTATGAAGAAATAAAAGTTAAATTTTCATGTCACAGGATCCTTACACTGCTTGGTCAGCTCCGATTTAACCCAGCACACCATGACAAGGTGCAAATAGATTCCCTCACAGTTAACTCTTTTTTTCTTGACAATAAAGAAGTCAGTAACAACAAATTCCAAAACAGTACCTTACGACAGTAATTAACAAAAACACTTCCAGGTGGAAGGACAGACAGATCCTACCTGCCCCAAGCAATTCTGATTGTCCCATTCTGGGCTTCCCAGTCACTTCAGTGCCAACCTGTGGGCTCACATATGGCCACAGTCTGAACAGTGCTGCACTCCAGGGGCTTTGTCCTCCATCTCTTCAAAATCTGACACTTCATAAAACTCAGGCATTTTCCTGACTGCACCAGTACTGTTCTTGTTCAGCTGCAAGGGCACACGTGAAAAGTAGCACAATGACTAAAGCATTTCCCATAAAATTGACTGCTGTATTAATTTTCCAAAACTGGCAAAGGATTATCAATTATCTTTGTTTTGGGGGATACTTTTCTATTTGATTTTTTTTTTTTAGAGGAACATGACTATGTGTTTTGGAGGTAAAGAATTGTTGCTTGGCAACAGATTTAGCAGTGTTTTCCTAGACAACTATTTTCCTAGACAACTTTTTCCCAGATTCAGATATACAAGTGTTTTATAGAAAATTGAACACGTTAAATATTTTTCTCTCAATGAAAATCTGACTTACGGTTAACATGAAGCAATTGTTAAATGTCTTTATTATTTCTCAGCTAAGTGAGAATGCTAAATACTTCCTTTAGTGTGGCAGATATTTGCTGCTTACCTTGACTTCCCATATATATCAAGCTAAACTAAACTGCACTTTTAATGCTGCATGCGTGTGATAAAATGTGTATTTTGTCACTGAGGTGCAACAGACATGTAGCTTACTTCACAAGGATATTTTTGACCTGAAAAATGTTTAATAGCCATAATACACTGTATTACACAATTGTTGCATCTCCTCCAAAATGCGTACATTGTTTCACTGGACAGAGATGTGCGTGAAATAAACCCATAATAAATTACACACTTGTAGATTCAGTCATGCCAGACATAATTTAGAGGATGGACTTGTCTCAAGTTCCTAAGCTTCTGTTAGCTTGACTTGGCAACTGCTGTGCTGGATTCAGCCAGGA
>NW_010256504.1:0-13124 GCF_000690775.1 Eurypyga helias
CCCTGCCCGGCCTTGCGGGTGGGTTGGTTAAAACGCCTTCCCCGGGGGGCCCGGGCAGGTCTCCCAGACCCGGCCTGTATGCCCCGGGTACCACCTTCTCCGTTTGCAAGGGGCTACTCACGTTACAAAAAACACTGCTCTCTGCTTGAACACTCCTTGGAGATCGATCATTTTTCCGGCAATAATTTTTTATTGTCCCTCGAGGATGATCCAAAGTACTATCTTCCATTCTCATTCCCAACCTACCTTTGGAGAAGCATCTTAAATGTTGGCATTAAGAAAGCATTTACATTACTGCCTCTGGATCAATGAATGGATGAACTTGATAAAGCTCTGTGAGCCATCTTGAACTCGTACAAGCCTCATCTTTTGACTTCAGCCTGGTTGGTTTTTCTCAGTCACCGGAAGGTGTGAAGTTCGCTTGGTTGACCTGTCCAAAACAGTGTCTGGAGACAGCAATGACTGAGCCAGGATCAATTCCTGGTTCACCTTGAATTCCTAGGGTGTTCAACTGTGGTCCTGTACCTTGTGTTCTCACTCAACATCCTCTGTAAGAGCTAGCTTTGAAAATAAGGATGTGGGAAACCGCTACTAATCTTTTCTCTTTCTGTCCAAATTTCAAGACAAAGTATGAAGAGAAGCTCTTGCTTCAGCCACAAAATACTGGGACAATTTCTTGGAAAATGAGTGAATATTCCTGAGGTATTTAAATAAAGGGAATTTTGCTAACTCACTTTCTGCAATAGAAATGGCTCTTAAGGTGTGATTTGACAGGGGAAATATGAACAGATGGTTGACCTTGGGGGAGATGATGAATCTGAGTCAAGTAGTACATGAAAAAGGGGGAGGAGTAAGCAAACAGTCACTGAGATGGGTTTCATTTTTGCAGTATTACTTCCTGGCAATTAGAATGCTAATCTGCCCCTTCCAAAATCACGGGTATGAGTAAACATGAAAATAATAATAAAAAAATGATGAATCCACATTTTGAATCCAAAGACATAAACCACACCACTGACAAAGACAGAAGATGTTAACTTTATGTCATCTTCAAAGGACAGGAAGAAATCATATTAAAAATAATTCAAGATTTCTAAAGAGCATTCAAGTAAAGAGTAATGTTTTTATCAGCATAATTGGATCCAATCAGTTTAAGTGGCAAAATTCTTAATGGGTTACACCGGTTAACTGGAAACCTACTGCTGAATATTTATCCACTCCACTATGTGTTCTATCTTTTCTGAGATAAAACTGAAGTATACAGCTGTTTTGAAAGGTTAAACATGTTGTTAATGTTGTTGTTGATCTCCTCCAGTCTCTAAAGCTTTGGTTGTTCCTACAAACCCCTGTCATTTTAAAATGTATTATTATGCACAATAATGCCTAAACGATCTGATACCGCTTCAGGTCCCTCAGTAATGCTTTCTACTTTACCAGAGAACTGTAAATTTCCATCTCTGTGCTGACTAGAAATGTGTTAGCCTTTGCTTCCACAAATAATTTGAGCTTTTGTATTTTCTTCTGGGTTTTTTTGTTGGGTTTTTTTTTTTGGTCATTGTTTGTTTTGTTTTTCTTTTTTATTTTTAATGCCCAAGTAAGATAATTAATGGTCTGGATTTTCAAACCATGGATACTTTGCTTTGTAAAAAGCAGTCCTTTCTAACATGTCTCACTGATCATATTTGAAGAGATTTGCCTCTGTTTTTAACGTACTGTAACTGCTAAAATAGCAGGGTTAAAATCTCTCACTGGATGTCTACAAACTTGTGGGAACATGGGCTTGAATAATTCGGAGGGAAATGGGATAGGAGAGGAAGCTTTTATGGGATAGAAAGTAGGAAACATTTCTACAGCAAACTGAGAAAACATTTATATGAAAGGTTTGACTCAAAATATAAGGGTAGCTTTTTTGAGCTTCTCGGTGCTTTGAAACTTCAGCATTTCTCTATGTATTTTCTTAGGAAGAGTATAATAATAAACAGAGCAAGCTCTTTGCTTATCTTTATTGAAAAGCAGCTTACAGTAATTTAGCCTGAAACTGTCATTTTACTAATTTTCACTGTTTTATAAACAATGGCAACAATTTGTTCAAATTTCAAAAGAGTAAAAAAATAAAAATCACATTTTTGGTCAAATTAAAGAAATCCTTCCACATAGCAAGTCTGAACTGTTGAAGAAAGTGGATTCCAGGAATCAAATACCACAAAAACTTAAGAGAGACTAGATACAATGAAAATGAAAGGCAGTGCCAAGATGCTGAAAAGCACCATCTTTGCTCTTTTATTCACAGCTGTGCTGAACTCACTGAACTCACTGAACAGGCCATGAAGAGAAGGAAAATTGGAATCGTACTATCTGTTCATCATGTATTGTGTTTTCTTCAGTCTGCAGCTGTAACAGCATGGATGAATAGTGATACCTCTGCTTCTATGGAGCAGAAAAACAGAGTGATTTAGCCAGTAGTAATGTCACTTCAGCACTCAAAATTAATTTCATTGTTAAAAAAGGCTTTCCATTGTTTTTATTCTCTTAAAAATCAGCATTTTAATGGTAAACATTCACTGTTATATTTTGTCATTTTAACAGTCAGATACTTTGCCTTTTCACATGTCCTTGGCATCTATCTTAATCATGTGAATAACAAAGGATCTTCTTCTCTAAATTACATAAAGTACATTCCACTCTGAAAGGTAAAAGAATAGGGCATTGTGTCTCTGTAATTTTCCTATCATATCTGATTTATTTAGAGGCTATTCTAAATGTGTTGTTAATGAATTCAAAATGAGTCTCTGAACAGAAGAATTACTACTGTTTAATTTTTTGTAATTTTTCAGCGAATTCTGCATCTGAGGTTTGGTCTCTTCCTCCTTACTGCCCATTTCTATTAATAGAAGATTTTCAGAACAAATCCTGGCTGCCCTCCCATGATTGCAAACCTCATGGCTTTAAATGATACCATCAGTCACATCTGGGCAGCAAAGGCCTTCCAGTTGTTTGCAGCTGAGTTCCCAATTATCTTCTTCTTACCTGAGAATGCAGTGGATTCACATTATTCTCATCTTCATTGCCCCTCATGGCTAACAGGTGTAAAAAGTCATTTTTATCTTCAAAACAAGCACATAAAACCCTAAAGAGTCAAAGTAAATACATTGATTGAGAGGAGATATATTTTAAATAACCGTATGGGTGAAGAGGTGACAAATGTTTTTGTTGTAATTTCATACTTCATCTGGTTACTTCGAAAATCTCACCTTGCATTCATTAAGAAGTCTCTATTTAGCAGTATTTGTCCTGTCGAAACAGCTTAAAACATTTCTGAGTGGACCGGAAAAAAGCCTTGTGGAAAGAGGGGTAAATAGTATTTTCTTCATTTTATGGGAAAGAATATGTCTGTTTCTGCTTTTCAAGCAAAAGAAAATGTTGTTTATTCTGCACACTGATTTTTTTTATTCTCTGCTAAGAAAATCTGAGTGACCTTGCTGGTCTAATATTGAATCTGAGAAGGAGTCATGTTTGTTCTGGGCAGCTGACAAATGTCAGGATGTTAATATTATCCCCACTCTTTGTTGTTGTGTACTACAGAGACTGTGAGCAGGATGGGTTACTATACAGGTCACCATGAGTTTTTACTTGCATAATTTATAACCAAAGCAGAGACATTACAGAGACTATACAGAGGATCCAAAGGAGTATACGTGTCTTAATGCAAATAAAAATCAAGTCCACAATGCATGCTACATCTAATTTTAGAAGAGAATAAAATAATTGAAGTGTATGGTAAGACAGTTTGTTAACCAAATTCTGGAAAATAAAGAGGCTAGAAGACAAATGATAATATTTGTCTCCAGTCCCCAGGTGGAAATCAATTTCACCATAGCTACTCCTCTGTGAATACTATTTCTTATGTTTCTGGAAGCAGGTTTGTTTTGGTTTGTTTCTGGAAGAAGGTGTGTTTTGTTCTTTTTCTTTTCCAAGTTTGTCATGCAGTCATGCTGTGTCTCACCTAAGATGTTTGCTTAAAAACACAGCAGTGGCTACTTCTTTACCTGGTTAAAAACAAACAAGTTTGGTTATGTTGGCATTACCGTAAACACTCTAATGGCATTGCCAAGAGCAGTGATGGTAGAACACGAAAATCCTCGTTTTTCTAGCCAGTGATTTAAGGTCATAGCAAAGTTTGCAACTTTGGAACACGGCAAGATGAGAGAGGTTGGTTTTGTTTTTAAACAAACCTGACAATCTTAAAAAAAATTTTATAGAAGCTCATGAACATTTTGTCACGAACAAGTATCTCTGTGACTTCAAGGCCCCACGCTTAGCTTGCTAAAGGACTTGCAAAGAAAACATGATTCAAGCATTTGGATTTCAGCACATTCTCAATGTAGAAAACCATGTTTTAACAAAAACAAGAGCTAAATGAGCTAGTTCAGTGGTGGAGTTACCACAGGCAACGCAGAGGCTGACCATAATCCATGTAGCCACCCAGTGTAGTATTGACATGGTCACAAAAGACTTTATCAGTAGGAAAATATCTACCTTTGGTTTAAAAAAATAGACTTAAACCAAACCAAGTTCCCCCCTCCTAACTTTTAAGTTTTCAAGCAGCAACAAAAAAGAACAAAAGGTTTTCAAGGCAGTCAGATAGTCCCATAGGTCTACTTAGTTTTGTCAGAAAACAAAGCCCTGAGTATGAATAGAAAATTTTCACCAGTCTAACTAAAATCTTCACTAAAAGGCAATCTGCTAATAGACAACACATTCCAGAAGAATTCAGATTGTCTGAATGTTGAGATCTTTGAGACTGTAGCTAGTATAAACAAATCAGGAATGTTCAAGTCAGGGTAAAAACTGTTTTAAAAATGAAAGACAGAACCAAGTCAAGAAAAAAAAATACAATATATGTTATGTTATCACATAATGGCAAGAAAAGAAAAATCCATACATAGAAAAATCAGTCAAGTTAGCAGGAATTAAATGGATGAGATTATCAGAAGTGGGTGGTGCTTGCAGGATTTTACAGTGGACCACCAGCAACAGAGGATGCAATTAGTTTGTAAATGTCAGCCATTTGGGATGTAGTTCAGACCTACCAGGCAGGGTATTTAACAGCTGAAGGAGAAGAGGAAAATAGTATCTCTAAATAGATAGTAAAGTACTTCTTAATTTGTTAAGGTATGTAAATTAAGTGCTATAAAAAGTGACTCTCAGATTTTACAACTGTTTCTTTACCATCGAGATACTCAGAATGACATCTTGTAATTGATCTTGGATATGACTGAGCAGCACATATGCACTAGTATGTAGTCCCCATTTCTTTGCTGTAGGATTACTTTAAAGAGAGCAAACAGCAGTCAAACCATGTTCTGTAGTAAATGTTATTTAAAAGAGGCTAGAAGAAATGGAAACTGCATTAAATGAGAAAATAGTGAAAGCAAACAACGAATATTAAGCAATAAAAATTACTTTTATTTCTGTGCCTGTTGGAGAATATTCCAAAATCAGTGAAGATAATGAAAATGCTCCACTGAATTCAGTATGGAAAACAGGTATCAGTCGGTTAATAGCAGATGCATCTACTGTGCTTATATCCTAAGCCACTGGAGATGAGAAGTCCTTTCTATTTTTAAATAGAAATGATGATGGATGAGACGGAGACTTTCCAACAGAAGCTGCAAAGCGTTAGCAGTGGTCAGTTCCACTCTTGGCAACTGGAGTCATGTTTGCTGAAAGATGCATTTCTGCCTCCTGGATGAAGCTTTTCCAACAGTCTCTTGCTGTTCGCATGGTAATGAAGCACTCCCAAAAGGTGTTGAAAACAGTCAGCAGGACTAATGAGATTTCAGGACACTGCTGGAATCGGCATGCTAGCCACATTTCACAGGCTGCAGTCAGTGCCTGCTGGGCGAGGGAGGATGCTTAACTGTGTGTCTGTTCCCACCCCTCCCCCATTATCAGTGTGAGCGTGCAGTTGTTCCAGCTTGGCATTTGCAGGTGGGGTAGTACAGGAGGCAGGGCAGTGTCTCAGCCCCAAAGAACAGGGTGGTGCACCTGGCTTTTCTAGAGGAAGGGGTAGGAAGAGGTGGTCACAAATGCTAGAGAAACAGAGATGGCAACTAAATGTGGGAAGTCAACATTTCCGTGGTGTGCCCCCCGCCACCTTGTGATGTTAGGGTATGCTACACGGCCATTGCTCAAAGGTAATATCCTATGCAAGAACATAAAACTTCTTACAGGGATCTCTCTTCTTCCAGTCCAATAGGACAAGATGAGAGAGAAAGAGGCATAGAACAAGAGAATGGAAAAGGTGGGTGGTAATGAAGAGAGGAAAAGAATCCTTCAGGGGCTTGGAGAAAGTTGATATCCAAAGGTGGTGGTGTCACCAAGAGGTTAGAGACCAAGTTCTGGGGCTTAACACTGACCCTGGACCTCCATTCTCCTGGGTGATGGGGTGGAGGAACAGGTCTTGCTTCTCCTTCAGAAAGCATCGGTGCCGTCCAGCTCCTCCCGACTCCTGTGGACCCAGCTCTGCTTCTCTCTGCTTTAAATTTCTTCCTCACCCTTGACCTATGTGTCAAATTAAATTATGCACCTAAGACCTTAATTGCCTGACCACACGTTTCCTAATGAACCTTTCCAAAAGACTTTAGATATTTCAGGTTAGAGCTTGGGAATCAGACATCAGTTTCCAAAAGAATTTTCTACCTGCAGGATTGGGCTCTAATTGCTGTGCAACACGACTTGTTACCAGAATGAAAAGTTGTTATAAACAGTTTCATTAAATGCAGTGTAGCTCTGGATTATAAAGATGATTAAGTGTGAAAATGTAATGATCCGTATGACACTGAGCGAATAAAAGATATGAGGAATTCCTAATAAAAATAAAATCCCCTTAAGATTAAGACTCATTATTTCTTGCAATATAGAGTCACACATTTTAGCCACTAGGCTGTTAGAATATTTGCTTAATTATCTTGGGAAAGACCAGGGCTAAAAATCTATCAGACACTTCTCCCCACATAGCCCACAAGCACCATAAACCAAAGCAAAGGGCAAAAGGTGCAGTCCGGCTCCGAGCAGCCTTTTCCTGCTGCTCTTGAGCAGGAAGGAGAGCCTGCAAATTGCCCACCAGCACATTGCGAGTGCTGCATGCTTCCAGTAGCTCCTGCAGGCAGCAGCTTTCATATCGTGCTCCTCACAGCCTGCCAGTGGTTTAGCACTGTTTTCCTGTTTTACCCATTTTAAACTATTTTTCATTGGATGCAGTAGCTTGGAACTCAGAATAAGGCCTTGATCCACTGAAGCACCTACCTATGGTCGTAGTCTAACAAAGGGGGTTTTAGCACCTGCATTTTGGATTCAAGACCTTCAAGTCTGGTTGTGTTTTCCTGACATCCAGATCCCTGTTAAAAAATACACATTGGCCAAAGTTGTCTTTTGCCGTCAACTACATCAAACAGGGAGGAAGGAAGACCAATCCTGGCAGGATAGTGGTGGTAGGGATGAGGCCACTGGGGATGAGCAACTGGAGGGAAAGGCAGTGCTCTGCACCCTTGCCAGCAGGACCCAGGCGGAGGCTGGGAGCATGGCTGTTCATGCCTTACCCCTGCAACACCCACTGCAAGCACTATTGATCATCTTTTCCTAAGGGGAGAAGGGTGTCTCATGTAAAGTGGAATCTAAATTCAAAGTGTCACTTGCAAACCCAAAGCATCACTCCAATGACAAAAGCCCCAGTGCTTCCCACAGCAACACTTGGCAGCTCCTTTCCTTGACCCACCCTGAACTCAGTGTACCATCATCTTGCCTTAAAATACACCCAATATTTTAGTTGTTCTGCTGTTTTTTCAGGTATTCAGTCTTCTCGTTCCAATTTTTGTGGCAATAGGGAAAAGCAATACTTTACAGCAATAAATATTTCCTGTCCTTTCCTCAAACCTACAGTGTGCAGCATCTTCCTCATGTCAGCTGTAGACCTATGGAGGTCGGTGAGGTCTCAGACAAGACAATGAAAAATGAAAGAACTCTGCAGTAATCTGCACTCAGGCATACGAACTTCACTGAAATACCCTTTCTTCTGTGTGCAAAGCAACAGATTTCCAAATTCTGCTGCTGTGGAAAGCAGAAACTTACTCCAGCACATGTGCACGCTGTTCGCTTTCACATAAAGGGAGAATCAGGGTGTTTTCCCCATGGTATTTACAGCTTTATGAAGCCCACATACCTGAGGATGAAGCTAAACCAGCCCCTGGAGGAGGCTGGCAGGAGCAGTGCTGGGCATGTCGGCATCAGCGGGCTGCGGATACAACTCCTCGGATGCTGGGGCTGACATGGGGCCTGGGTCTGAAGAGCCAGGAGACAGCTGGGTTGTGTCCACAGCTGCTGTCAGGGCAGTCCCCAGTGCCAACAAAGGCACCGTGAAATGAAGGAGGCACAATAGGTTTGGACACCTACTTCTGAATAGGAAAGAAACTGGAGCTGGAGAGGAAAAAAGCCTGGTGTTTGGTTTCCTTTGCTGTCCTCACAAATGAAAAGACCTTTCTGAGCACAGCACAGTTGGTCTACATAACAAAGTATTTATGTAGGATTAATTAGTGTAATTTTCAGTGCTAGGCTCAATTTGAAGATTTTTAAGAAGCCATTTGTTTTAACAAGATTCTTTCTGGGTTGAACTGTGGTAAGATGCAGTTCTATGTAAATCAACAGATTTATGCAAGAGTACATATCTGAGCATATCAAAATCAGGCAATACATATTTATGAATGGAAGAAAAGGTACATTGATTCAGGGCATAAGTATTTGGTTGAAAATCTCTGTGTGGAAATGGTACAGCATATTCAGCAGCAGCTAAATTGTAAAGATAGACTGATAATGTCTCCTCACTGTTATACAAAGCATATGCCGTCTGAGGAACGGGAACGTTGAAGTTATTCCACTAGCTATATGAAGTGAAAAAGCCAGCAAAACTCAGTCCCATTTTTAGAATTTTGTTTTTGGAAGAATTTTCCATGGCTGAAAGGGAAGCAGCAGCAGGGGGTTTGTGTATGGTCTGGATGATAAACAGCCTGAATCATGCACAGACTGAGGAGACACAGTGGGTAAAATCCTCACCGCTTTGAAGTTCATGGAAGGCACCGTGCTGAAGGCAAGGGAGCCAGCCTTCAGGAGCATTGTTTTGGCTTTCCCTGGTATGTTGCAAGAGCTTTGCAAGTCTCATGGTTGGCTAAACAGCCAGTGTTGTGGAAAGAGGATGAAAAGCAGGAGGTACTTTTTCCGTTGCAAATGAGAGTCAGCAATACACACGGATCTGCATTGTTCTTCATCCCTGGAAACAAACTTGGATCCCAGGTTGAAAATTTTCTTGATCTGTGTGGAGACAGATGTCCTTAATCCCCCAAACTAAAGGCATCCCAGAGGGAAAATAGTGTTTTGAAACCCTACTGCCTCCAGGAAAACAAAGCCATTTTGAGAAATGTACTTCGTGCACATACACTTGAAGTTGGAAGCCCAGCTGGGACACGGCTCATCGCCTGCAATAGAGGGATTTCAACAATCTGAGAGAATAATATCTATTAATCACCACCCCAGTTCTCTTCTCCAGCACTTCTCCCTGTAAAGTATTCTAGAAATTCTCTTTATTGGAAGAAGCTGTTTGAGCAACTTTCAGTAAGTTACAGAAGTTTAGCTGAGATTGGTTTGAAGTGCCACCTTCTTTCTGCTGCATGGAGAGGAGCTCTAGGACAGTGAAGAAGGGTAATTAAGAAAAACATGAGAGCAATGGATTTCAGAATTTGTGGGTGTGCCAGCAGTGGATAAATGGTTTGCCAACCAAGGAATAATACCTTTGGAAAAAAAAATCCTCACAAAAGTACATTCGAATAATCTGAATGTCCTTTTACTCTGCATCCAGCCCTTGAAAGAAAGAGGTATTGCTAGATATAGAAGGAAATTCTGGCATTTCACGTACACATAAAGAAAATATTTAAAAATGTGAGCATGAAAAGGCAATGAATCTCTGCTAAAACTGTCTGTGCCTGTGAGAGATAAGAGGGCAGGAGAAAGTAGAAAGAACAGTAATTTCTTTTAAATTCTTCTTGTAATCCACTTACAGCACAGCACCTACAAAACATCTTGCCATGGTTAGGCAGACACGCTGGCAGCACTATATGCGGCCCTGACCCTCACTGTTTCCTCACTTTTCCCTCCCCGTTGCAATTCACTTTCTTTGCTGTATCTGCAAGTTCTTTAGCTCAGACGTTGTTCACAGTGACATGCTAATAGGGACCTCTACTCACTAATGCAATGCAAATTAATAAGGTGAAGGAAGGGTTGGTGTACTAGTATCCAGGTGGTTAAACGTGCGTGTGAAATCCTGGCAGGTTTTTGCTTTGGCATTTCTACAGCTCACCTCAGTGGCTCCCACAGCCCCAAAGACCCCCATGGCTGGGAAAGCTGCAGGACCCACCCACTCACCTGAGCCTCTGCCAGCCATCACCAGGAGCAGCCATTCGTGCCATCAGCCTTGCCCTGCATCAGAGGGGAGAAATTACTGGGAAAGACTTGTATTGTTTGACAGTTTTGTTTCGCCTAAAGAAAAGTATTTTGGTCAAACCTATGAAACCCATCTCTGTTTCCTGAATTTTGAATGCAAAACTTCTCAGAAGGATAAAAAATGGGTGTTTAAGCTGGAGTATTTAAAAGATTCATAATAATAACAAAGAGGTAATAAATGTTGTTGCTTGTGCTTTGACTGATAAAGCTTGGGAAGTTTAAGACACATCTCAAAAGTTATGAGGAATGCTTAGGGACATGGCTAGGTTGTACCTTTATTGGTTGCATAAATCAAAATAAATAACCGAGACAAAAGAAATAACTACAAGACCTGCAAATCAATGCCAGTACTGGTAACAGGCATTAAATGTTTAGGTACCTCTAAACCTCTTAATAGCTCTCAAGAGTAAAATTTCCAAGGATGTGTTTCCCTGTAGTGACAAACTTCATTTCCAATGTGATGCAACACATCATAGATTTGGTATGCTGTGGTGATTAGGGACTTGCATGGGTTTTGCAAAAGGTAAAAGAGGAGAAAGTTTGTCTTGTTTGAGAAAGCGCAAAATAATGTATGCTGCACATTATGAAGTTGAGTATACGAAAACGGAGCCATTTGCATGCCACTTTCACCAAGCGGAGAGAATAATTCAGAGCAGAGGGTGCCCAACTCCTTCCCACCACTCTGAGGGATCAGCAGCAGCAATAGGTCCATCCGACCAACCTTTGGACTCACACCTCTTTCCAGTTTCATCTCAGGAAGAAGTCTGAGGGAAAGCGAAGAGAGTGAGAAATGTGTTCACAGATTTCCTGTTGTTCCCCAAACATATTTTCTTAGCTAACTCTTTAACAGGCAAGGACAACCGAAGTGTGAATCTGTGATTCTTTGTTAGCTCAACAAATTGATTTCTTTTACGGTCTTTCTGAAGGAAAAACTAGCTTCTCAAGTCCAATTTTTATTTTACAGGCAAACTTTTGGTAGCAAAAATTTCTTGTTTTTTGATTTGAAACTCTATAAACACTAGTGAGAACAGCAAACACAACTCTGCAAGTTTCTAAATCCTCAAAAAATTTTATTGAGTTTTTATGCCCCAAATCCAGATTGTGTCTAATTATTCTCCACCATCACACAATGTGTTCAAATCCTGTGCTTCTAGTAATCACCTCCAGAAGAAACAAAACACAGTATTTTTTCCCCAGGAAAGCTGTTACCAATGTGCATTATGTAGTTTCCTTTTCGCTTTTGTTAAATTAAAACGATATTTTAAATATCCTGAATACAAATTTTGTTGGCCTCTCTTATTACAAGGCCTGAAGGAAAAGCAGGAGACGGTCTTATTTCCTTAGCAACAGAGTCAGGTGTGATTTATGCCACTGTGCGTCCCTGCAGCTGTCTCCAAGCAACAAACCAAACTGCAATGCCAACTGTTGTACGCACAATATATGGAGGGGGGTGAGGGAAAACTCGGGAGCCCAAATACCCATCCCTGGCACCAAGCAGGAGGCAAGACTGAACAAACACGGGATTTATCATAGAAATGGAAATCAATCAAATAATCTAAGCATCTCAGTTCAGCCTGCCAGATGCTCAGTATGCAAAGAATAATCTATTTTAAATCAGTCAGCGCTTAGGTGACAGCTGTAGATGTGTGTTAATACTTACCAAGGCTTTGCCTTAGCTTATGGAAGTGGTACCACTGCGTCTGCTGTCCCTGAGCTGGCTCAGCCAGAGTTCTCATGGAAAACAGAGTAATTGCACAGCAAAACAATATTTTCAGCAATAATTCACTGTTAAAGTAGTTGCCAAAATTTGCCAAACTTCATTTGCCATTTCAAAGCTGTTTCCTCTTTGAAGTAAAGAGACTTGCGTCTACAATTGCATCGTGTTGGCAAACACTGTGTTTCTAAATAACAACTGTAAAGCTGGTGAGGCTTGCCAAATGGAATCATGACAGATAGCACTATTTTCCTGGAAAAAAATTACTGTTTTAGTTAAGGTGAAATTTGCTTTGCAAGCTGAGGTTTTATGATCGAAAGCTGCTGTTTATGCATCAGTCTCCCCAAGCCAATGCTTTTTAGGTGCTTTTCAGGTGCAGACCTTACACCTGTGTGTTACAAAGGGCAACCAAGCACTCCCCCATGTCAACATTTCATCCCTGCCCCTAGTTCACTCGTAACTGGAAATTAATAAAACCTCTGAAATACCAGTGTCCATTCCACTGCTGAAAGCAGAGTGGTTTGTGTAGGAAGTGCCAGATCCCGTAACACTGGACTCAAAGTCACACTGATCAACAGGTGAGAATGGAGCACAGAAATGCTGGGATCTCCCCAGGGGTCTCCACCCACTGGTGCTGAAACCAATGCACCCATGTTTCACATCCCTGAGCACATGCTTCCCATGCCAGGCCTGGTGCAGGATGGGGAGAGACCATCCCTGCCCCTTCCCTGCCATGTCAGCATCAGGATGAACTTCTGCCTGGTGAAGGGAGGTTTCTTCTGGTGCTTTGCAAGATAGAAAACACCACCAGGACATCACCTGCCGCCCGCATGGCTTGGCTGCATCTACAGCCTGGAGATAC
>NW_010256504.1:13155-33262 GCF_000690775.1 Eurypyga helias
GGAAAGAGTTAGAAAAGACCACTAGACCATCCCTCATTTTCAGGGGTCAGCTCTGAAGTTGCACTGACTCTGCGGGTCAGGTTTCTGTGACTACTCCTGGAAGCACGGGTTGGGCTTTATCCCAGTCTGGCTAAACAAGTTCCTGCCTTTCTGACAGGAATTCATTTACCATCATCCTAAGCTTTCAACTTTTCACTTCTGAGTGCTACCTATCCTCTGAAGCCAACCTGCTTAATTCCAGCACATTAGGCAATAGCCACTTTGCCTTCTACTTGCAAAACCTAGACTGCTTGGATTTTTTATCTTTGCATAGGTTTGTGCTAAATAGTTTCCTCATCCTTTTTTTTTGAGCCTCATTCTTTTGGAATAGTATCAGTACAGTCTTACTGCAGAGCATTTCCTACTTAATAGGCCCTCCCCCTTTACCTCATATTTTTGTCCTGATTTTAGAAGTTATTTTTCTGTGGAGCTTCTCTATGAGACTTCTCACTTAAAACTCCGTATGATAATCTACCAAAATTCTCATCAGCAGGCAGTTGTTCCTTAGTTTAAAAAGAGCATAAAACTGTAAGGCAAAATGTTGGTTTTTTTTTTTTTAATAACATTTTGTCCTGAACTGGTAAATTCTTGCAGTAGAGTAAGCCTGGATTTATGATAAATATTGGATCAAAAAAACCTTCAGGATTTGTTACCTGACTGCAGATATACATTCCTGTTTACATGGCTTCCGTAGACGAGGTCTCACTGCAGTTTTCAATATTTGAAAAGAAAATACAATTTATCTTTGAGATCTAATGCAGTACCATAATCAGGCTTGTTCTCCCATTCCCCTTTTCTAACCCAACAAAATCAAACACAGATTTTTACATTAAACAACAATCCCTCAGAATTGCAAAAAATGCAAACTCTCCTTATCACTACAAAATAGTTAAACATGTCTGTAATTTCTTTTATGAGTTATAAAAGAACTCTGATCATATGAATAGTATCACCAGATCTGCAGGACTAATTGCATGTCTGGTGTTATCAACAAGATCAAGTATATTTTTCTTTAATTTGGGATGCAAATTCTGATTCAGTTTTATGGCACACACCTGTCTTCTGGTCTCTGCAGAGGCACACTGCTTCTCTCTGTCAAGTGGCACAAGGTGCTAAAATCGAGAATCTGCTTCTCTTTAAAGCACAAGGAAAAGCTGCCTGGGCCCTTCTCATCTGGACAGCCAAAGGGTCCTTCTAGAAAAGTGAAAAACCTGAATGTCCCTCTTGTATATGTAAGTACACAGATGTGAATAAGGATTTTCTGGTATAAAGCCTCTGCAAAACAAGAACCAGACGTGTGGAAAGCACAAGGGCATTTCAGTTGTTTTAATGCTCACCTGCTTATTATTGTCTATGTATTTTTACACATTTTTATATACATTTAATATGAAGTTTGAAAGGACCACAATGGAAATAAACCTCTGTATTTTATGTATTCCCTGGATTTCAGCTTTTTACACTGGAAATAGTAAAAAAAATTATTCAAGGTATTCAATTTTTTTTTTTTTTATTTTGATATCCCTTCCTTGTAGGAGTATTTAAAGGATAAAAAGCTAGGATAAAAGCTAGAAGTGCCAGAAGTTTTATTATTCATCAGCAGTCTATCCTTTTTATTAGCCATTATGCCTCATGTGCACTTGTTTGCTTCTGTCAAGCTCATTTTAAATAGCATGACTTTTTTTTCAGTTTGTTATTTTAATTAGAAGAAACAGCCTGTGATTGTTAGAGAGAAATTTTTGTCTTAATCTTTTACCCTTTAGCTTGTTCATAAATATTTCTCCAGCAGCCTAGTGAGGCTGCTCATGGTTTTTCAGTGTATGTTTAGTGCTGCACAGAGAAGCAGACAGACTATGGGATAATAAAAGACTGATTTCAACACTGCCTTGCATCAGTCCTAGTAAAACTAATTAAATTCAGAGGCGAAACAGGCTGTCAGCAGGTCTGCATGTTGTGGTTCCTTTAGAGGAGTTGGAGGCAGCCTTTTCCATCAATACTCTGCAATACCACCCCAGTTCTAGGAGTAAGTGGATGCAAAATAGTAATGACTAAATCCATCATCTGAGAAGCCTGAGAAGAAGATGAGCTTAAAGAAACCCAGACATGAGGTCTGTACAGAGATGTGTGGCGTGCAGGGCTGGATGGCAATGTCTGGGGACCTGAGCATCCGCCAGTGCCTGCAGGTTCGTGGATGCCTGCTCCAAAAGTGCCTTCCTTGCCTCTCCTCAAAATTCCTGAAACAAACCTGAGGTCCACCAGACACCCTTTTCTCCCTGCAAATCCACAAAGGTACAGTTTGTCATGAGGGGAAAGGCCAAGAGAAGAGCCCAGTCCTATGTACCCTCTCTTCGTTGGACCGAAAAGGTCAGATGGGATGATGACGGACAATCTCACTACACCACAGGAAAGAAACAGTGAACAGTCTGCACTGTTGGATCCTTCGAGGCAGATCATCATTGAGCTCTTTATGCCCTGAATTCTACACTTGCTGCTTTTCCTTCCTTTCTTATTGCCATAGAAATGGAAAAGCATCTGTGAAATGTCTGTGCTTGACATTTCTGAGATGAGTTTCCAGCCCTTGTGCACCTCTTCCAGCAGCAGTTAAGAATGTATCTAGGGGTTTGTTTGGTTTTGGGTTTTTTTTTTAATTTTCTTTTTCTTCAGCTCCCACTGAACTGTGTTGCAGATTTGGAAATTTCTCTCAATGACATACATGTTCTTTCCTGAACATTTTTCTCTGGCCTATGTGACTTGAAAAAACATCTAATGAAGTAGTCTTCTGTGCCTATACTCTGCATGATACGCACACACATTAGCCCTCCAGGTACCGATTGCCTACTGACATGCAAAACCCATTGGCCAGAAGTTCCTGCTTCTCTACTCACTATCTAGAAGAGTAATTTCTCATTCCCTGATGAAGCTTTAGCCAGTAAAGGATCACAATGGTTCCATTTAAAATTTCCCTAAACAGCAATAAAATATTATTAATCCCTGCCTCTTTGGTCCCAGATCACTAGGAGCCATCATCAACACAGCAAACTAGGCTATTTGTCTATGCTTCAGCTCATGCAGGAATAATTTTCTGTTTGATTCTTCAATCAGATCTTCAGACTTCCCATCAGCTGCCTCTTTTATGCTCAACCCACACAAGTCAGTAAAATTGTCATCTTTTAAAAGCAAATATTGTATCTTCCCAGTTACATTTTCATTTTAAAAATAAATCAATAGTGTTTGTAACTGATAACCAGATTATGATTGCTTTTAAGATTCTGGTATCTTTCCCATGAGATAATCTGACAGCACAATAAAATACATCTATTTATTATGAGGAACACTCACATATTCAATCAGCCTGTTTCAAAAGAGACCATAAATGAGATTTAGGATTTTAAACAACCTGCATGACTTTCCTTCCTCTTAATTTCCAGCTGCTTGATTTTCATAAGTCCTTCTTCGCTGAGAAGAGTTTTTAAGAATAATTCAAGACTTTTTAATATATATAAACATACATGTACATATGGACACGTACACTCCTACAAATGTAACAAAGCAAGAAACATTTTTTGTGCTGCTTTCACAGAAACTAAAGGAAGGTGAGCCACTTTGTTCTCAGCAAAGCTCATCTGGAGATGTTAGTCTCTGCGTTGTCCCCGCTTCCTCTTCACAACCTTCACCCGCAGCTCTAACACAAACACTCATCCCTGCGTCAAAACACTGTTCTGAGATCCACCCGAAAGCAGTGGCAAAGAGCATCACTAAAATAAATATATCCCATAGTGCCCCACCACTGTTTGTCTCACAGTGTGGGGCCATTGTGTTTTCACAATACAGGGAAAATGTTCTTTTCACTCCGGGGTTGGAACTGAAAGGTGTAAGATTTGCCTCATCCCCCTGGGAAATACTGAGTATTACTCTGCTTCGTGAGGAGCATAATTAATGCCCAGGTGATGCTGGGGTTATGCTGTACTAGTAAGAACACGCACAAGCAAAGCAAAACAAAAAATCACTGAACTAGACTTGGTGAAGGGGGAAAAGCTGATCGGGCTTTGATCGGGGGCTTGTGGGCAGCACTGCGCACAAGGATCATGGGCACAATCCCTCTTAGGAGGGAAAAACAATCCCAGGGGAGTGCTTCCTGGGTTGGTAACCTAGCATTCTTTATCTTAACTTTAAATTACCCTGTGTGTTAATTTAAAATGGTTACATTTAATGGTTAAAATCTCAGTTTGATGGAGGCAAGCCTTAGGAAGCACTGGGGAGGAGAGGTCTCTGGCATCCATGCCCTGCAGGCCCTGTGTGGAGACAGAGGGTCTCTGCAGAGCAGTGGCAACCCCACCACCCTTCTTGAGCGAAGGTGCAGATGCTCGCGTGCTGGTGGACAGCAGAAGCAGCCAGCTCTTCCAACAGTTTGTGCTACTCAGAGGGGTAAAAGCAGCCAAAACCGATCTTGAGTACCATTACCAATACATAAGCAAGTGGGTAGCAGGTGCCTGTGTGTACCTAGATGTGATATTTATTGTAGGCCAGCATAAAAACATAAATAAGATGAAGTAAATATTACTTTTATGGCCAGATTCACATCCATTTAACAACCTTATTCCAAAAGGGCCCCATATTGTGGCTGCTCCTGTTGCACTGGAAATCTGGACACAGAATGGAGGAAGGGAACCATTGCTTTTCAGAAAGTTAAAGCACATTTTATTTTATTATGTTTCTCAAGTTTTGAACTTGAAAGTGCTGTCAGATGAAATAAAATAGTCACACACAACCTTCTACTAATAAAACTGCAACGACAGCTTAAATATCTTAAATTCCTGTTGTTTACACATAAACAAAACCTGAGAGTGATGTAAATTTTCAGCTTTTTAGGGAATCCTGATTTTTATGCAAATTTTAGGGCTTCTGAAATTACCATCTAAGGAACACTTGGACTTGCAGCCAGCACCAGGTTAGCAACTGGGTAATGCAAAGGAAGATTTCAAGAAACAGCAGCATGTTACCACCTGACATCTAAGTACTGCCCACAGTCCCAGCCTTCACCCTGGTTTGGTGCATTCCTCGACTGAGTCCAGCAGAACTCTCAGCTCCTCCCTGCCCACACCTGGGCATCCTTCAGAGCCTTCCAAAAGGAGACCACCTGCTTGAGCCTGCCCACTCTACTGTGCACTAGGCTGCACGGCCAGCAGCCACCATCCTTCACCTTGGTGGGGCCACCGACCCTGTGGACTCACAGGACATGTGTGATGCGGGGACACGAACAGCACAGCAGAGCTTGTAAGGCAGGCAGATGCCACAGCTGAAAACCAAGCTGGACTGTCAGAGATCCTGCTCATGGCTACGATGCCCTGAGCAGCAGAGCGCGCAGGCTGCAGCCGCCTCCGACACCAGCCGTCGAATGTCGAGCTGCCACTCTTGTGTGTGAAGTCTAACTTTGCTGTAACATTTTCTGTGAAAATTTAGATGGCATAACGGCATGAAAAACAAGATGGCAGGTGTGTGTAAATACATTTTCAAAGTTTTCCTTAACATTTTAAAACACTCTTCACTGTATGTTTCCACTTGCCTTAAATCTAAGCAGATTCCCTGGGGATTTTTGTCACTGGAAAAGAGTTAAGTCTGAAGTGCATTAGTGTTAATGCCACAACATTTCACTGCTGGAGAGATTCAAGTGGTGACCTTACACCTGTGATTACCTCCTGCTGTGGTCATGGAGAGGCAGAGTGGGGGTGCCCACCATCACACTAACCTGTGACCCGTGACCCTGGTTCCTTGATGTCCCTGGCAGGGACAAAGGAACAGGATCAGCACATGCCACGGCACAGTGTTTAGTGTTAGCAAACAAAGCCATTGCCAAAATCCTATCTTCACCTGCTAACCTTACTGGAAAGATGTGCTGCTTTAAATGGAAAAAGATAGGAAAAAATATGGAGTAGAAACTCTGATAAGTTTTATATCTTTTCCTTTCCTCCCCTACATTTTATTCTGTTTTCATGACTGCAGATATTACTATAGTCACCTAATCAAGAGCAGGTCAATCCCATTACAGTGGGACCAGTGCTTTAATGTCAGAAAAGGCCAGAAAGCCACCCTTCTGGAAGCAGGAGATTTCCCTGGAGTGAGAGACAGGTTTAATGCCAGAGACATCGTGACCCTGGAGCTAAGCCACTTACATTCAACTCCCCGTCTATAACAGGACCGCTCAGAGCACACTCTCTGTTGGTAAAAATTACTATTGTATGTTTAAAAGCAATGCTGATACTGGCCCCTGGCCCAAGTCAGTCCCTTTGGTGTTAAACTTCGGGGGAAGGAAGTCAACGCTGCTGTTGGATCATCCCCTGCGTCGCTGCCTGCAGCTGCACGGACACTGGCCACACACAAGGGTAGAGCCACTTCTATATCGATACTTTCTCAGAACTGGTCTAATCAGAGGTGAAGGCTACAGCTTCTTCATTTTGGTACTGCTTGTTTCTAGTGATTTTGTGTCACTGTAGACACAGACCTGCAATGGTTTCTAGCACCGTCATTAACCCAACGCAGCCCACGGGCTGTGTGCCTACGGCTGCAGCACATACCGCTTGTTGCACCACTGCAGGCCCCGTGCTTGTTGTGCAGTCGGCTGAGAGAGAGCTCTCCGACGTGGGATGTCCTCGTGAAAATGGACATGCACTCAGGTTCCATTAGCACTTTTCTTCCCGCAACTTCCAGTGGTTGTTTTTCCTGCTGGATTGACTCTCTGGCTCTTTAGCTGTATTATGTGCATTTCACTGGTACTTAGCAAAGGCAAAGATGCACCACACCATGCTGGCTTTAGTGAATCTAACATTTCACAATGCTCATATTATGCCAGACTGACTCAAAAGCCTGATCTACATGGTATTTTCAGGATGAATCGGTGTAAAATACCATACCAACACCACAAAAAAGGACTTCATATTGTCAATGCATTTTAGTCTCGTTCTCTTTTTATTTTCCTGAAGAAAAGTTGATTCACATTATGAAGCTATAATTATATGTGAATTTTCAACTGCTATAGGTCTTTCAGCTGCTCTAATTCTTTCACTGGATTTCGTAATTTTTGATAACACAAGGATACATACAATGTCTTAAAAGATTAAATAAAACTCAATAGCTGTGTTAAGATACATAACCATTTACAATTCAATAGCTGCTTATATAAATGTGAACAACATATGCCCCATCCCTATGAAACTTCGTATTTGTGATATGTCAAAGCAACATTTAGATGGAAATTGGAAGTCAGCTAAATTACATGCAGCAAAATTTAATAGTTTTATTTGTTAAATTGCCTTGAATTTGCTGGGCACAAAAGAAAAAATAAGCTTATCAAATCATATTCTACATTAAAAACTGATTTATTAAGAAATACAATGAACTGAACAGATTGTTCCTGGTGACTACGTCCTTCAAGATTTTAGAACCAATAAATTTTATTTCCACACTTCATTTTTATTCATAAACTGGAAAGCAAGCTTGCTTAATTTTTCTGCTCCCAACTGGCTTTTCAGGTTTGAGGAAATCATCTTTGGTAGAACTATTTGAGGAAAATGGACTAGTCTCTGCAGATGCACAACAGATTATTTCAGTCAAAAGTTGGTTCATCATTTCAAACAATTTTTTTTTCAGATACATAGACAATGCATAATATTTCAGGATTTTGACATGCTTTAAAAAGTTGACAACAAACATGCACTGCTTAGCATTATTATTCTTGGTGCAGCAGAGATGTAAGCATATAACTTATGGTGAAGTAGAAGATACATGAACAACAAATTCAAGAATCAGAGCTGCCAACTCCCCTTCTCTGCCTCTGAGGCTACATGGATAGCAAAAGGGGATAAGATGATGATTGTCCATTTAGACCTTAACATTTCATGACATCAGCTTCATAATTAAACCACAAAAATGTTATTTCTGTTTAAAGGTGTGTTTTTCCTTGCTGATGCTGATGTGCTGGTTTAATAACAAAAAGGCAGCTACTTCGTACTTCAGTGAGTTTACAAGAAGCATCTGAATTGGTACAGTCCTTTCATTCGGTGCAAATGCCCACTAAATGTTCCAGTTAGTACAAAACCTAACATTGCTTATACCAAAACATGGAGCTAGATTAAGGCAAGACAACATGGTTAAATGAGATTTAGGACCATAGAAAGAGGATCTTTCATGATCTTAGCATGACCCTGTTCTTTGCTCCCAAGGGCTGCTCACAGCTTCCTCCTGCTCAGGTGAAAGCCAGAACTAGCTCAGCTCTCTCACTCTCCTGTTTTCACCAGAATAAATTAATTCTGTCCTCACAATGCCATAAGGCAATTTACAATAGTATAAAAGACATTGCCAGCTCAGAGTGTTGTCCATAAGACATTTTGAATATGAGAGCTATCAGAAATAAAAGTTTCATTTCTGTACTCCTGACTCTGTCTGAAATTGGAGATGAGACCATTTCATAAGAACTATGGACAAATCCCTGATTTAGCAAATACTCAATTTTCCATTGAAATTAGAGGTAGAATAGGTACCTTGTCACTGTTGTGGAGATTGTCTGATCCCTAACTTCCTATAATGATGTGGAACTCGCCAGCGCAACACTGAACAATACATTCCTCTGTGTTGCATGCATACCTGTATTTATGAGTATGCTGTCAGGTTACCTATGTGGTGTTATCAGGGGATTAGTCCCACTCTTCTTCACCATTGGGTATAAGCTCTAGACTTTCTTTATACTGAAGGGAATTCAGGAGGCCAGTGCACAAGTGACTGTTGCAATCCACTATAATTCTGTTCTTTTTACATGGTGTTATGTTTCCCAACACATTACTATACTGTCATATCATATTCTTAAGCAAAAAGTACTGAACATGTCACTTGTAAACATACTGCATGCAACTTATGTCCTGAACAGTTAGTTATGTGCTCTTTCTAACACTGCTGTCTGTGCTCCGGCTGCAGCAATGACAGGGCTTTGCCTCTCTATTTGCAAGCTGTTATTATTCTGCCTTTTCGCCTTAGTTTTATCTTAGCCCATTTCACTTCTGCAAGTTACAGCTTTTCCATCTTCAAATTAGTTCTCTTGCTATTAAGTAACTTCCATTTAAGATGGTGAAGAGCCCACTGCAGATAACTGTGCATAGCACTTTTATTAGGTTAACCCCTCTGCAGCAGGAAGGCTTAGATCACACATTGGCCCTTTTCAGTCCAAATGTCATTTCCAAGAATAATTTCCCCTGGTTGCTTAGCAACTTCTCTTAATCTTTCCTTTCTCTCATTCATATCAATATCCAGTCCCTTGGCCACATCGCTAAGCTGGGGCACACTGCCTCTGGCTGCTGTTCATGGCGTCCTGGTAAAAACAGTCAGAAACCCACTGGGACCCATTTTCATTGTTTTGCTTCCCAATATAGTTGCTTTTATGGTTGGTTTGCCCAACTAATACATAAGGCATAAGATTTGCAGGCAACAAGAAAACAGGTCTGCTGTTGCCTTTATGCAGTGGGGCACAGGGATGTGACTCAGTTCATCTTTGCAGGCCCTGAGGGACCCCAGGCAGGGCAGAGGCTGCCTCTTGCTCCATTCACAGGCAAGCACCTGAGGAAATAAATCTTCACACCAGCATCTAGGGATAAGCTTCAAGCTCCTAGAGAGTACCTGTGCCTTTTTTTCTTTTCTTTCTTTTTTCTTTTCTGAGAACTTTGAAGTTGGTAGAACAGCAGTATGGCTCAGGAGGAAGATCCGTGGAGTTTGGAGGACTTACATCATCAGGAGTATATGTATGTACTCCATTTCCCTGTGTGAAAGGGGACACAGGCTATCACTCAAAATACATAGCAGAGTCTTGCACGGTTGAAATATTACTTTGTTTCTGCAGAGTAATTTTGGGCCCTTGTAGTTTTGTATTAATTTATACACAATTCTTTCCTTTACCCTTCTATGATGCTCAAGACCATGACTCACAGCATGGTTGCAATACCATTATTTGCTTACAAAATAATCACATGTCTATGCTTTTCTCATACACCCAGGTGCAGCTCAGAATTGAATTAAGGTACCATTATATTAACTAAAATTAAAACTTGCCTGTCTATATTTTAAAAGCAGTTATTGAAGTCCTTCCTTTGAAGGAAGTTTTTTCTCTGAGGGGTATTTAGCAGTTGTTGTCCAAACATAGGGACTTCCAACATTTCTCGTACTTATGATTGCACTAGTTCCACTGGCAAGCACAAAATAATAAGAAAAAAATATCATTATAGTCTCAGATGGTTTGATTTTTAAGTCTGCTAGCATCCCTGTGTTTGCTTATGCGTAAATGACAACGACGCATTCTGCAGTTTTGTGTGGGGAACCCCACTGGCACCTTATGTTTCTCAAGCTGTAGGAAAAAACAGTGATCTTCTTGTCCTCAGCCACTGTTGAGGAAAATTCAGCTGTGACCTTTATCGGTTTTAAAGTCTCCTTCACTTTACGAAGCTAGGCATAAACCAATGTTGGTCCAGATCAAATGACCCTTTCAATAAACAACTAATTGAAATGTCAACATAAAGTCACTTAAGTTTTTGGGGATATTGAGAACTTTTTACAAAACTGGACAAAAGCATTTTCCTCTTACATACCCCAGTACTTGTATCCATGTACCGTTCAGACTGGAGACTGGTAGTCAAAAGTAAGAAACAGAAACCATTTTCAGTATGGCTGGAGATATCAGATGGTTCCCAGGTTGTTGACAATTTCTGAGAAATCTGTCTGTAAAGAAACAAAACCCATCTAAACAGGACCTAACATGACATGCATCCTTGTGGTATGAAGTAAGCATCAACCAGGAGTTCTCCAGCCATGTCAAGATTATAGACAACCATTATCAGTACCAAGATTGTACACCATTCATCTCAGTGGCACAAGAACAACAGGATACATGCTGCCTCTTTGGAGGAGAGAAACACAAATCCTGACTTTTTTACTTGAACTTCAGGGATTAGATAGCATCATGAAGACATCCAGAAAACTGCTGCTAATGATGGTACACCTTGGGACCAATATGATACCAAACAAAACTAGACAGGTGAGACAAAAAACTTGTCTCAATTTTTTCTGTTCCCAAGAGTGAGATAGGAACAGGATAAAAATAATGGAGACATGTCTTTAGTCATATTACTAGACTGAGATGTGTTTTGTTTTTGCAGAGCCTTGAAGAGAAGAGTTTTTCAAAAGACTGACTGATCAGAATCCCCAGTAATTACACAGATTCACAGATTCACAGAGTGGTAGGGGTTCGAAGGGACCTCTAGAGATCGTCTCGTCCAACCCCCCTGCCAGAGCAGAATCACCTAGAATAGATCATACAGGAAGAGGTCCAGGCAGCTTTTGAAAGCCTCCAGGGAAGGAGACTCCACCACCTCTCTGGGCACCCTGTTCCAGTGCTCTGTCACCCTCACAGTGAAGAAGGGTTTCCTCATCTTCAGGTGGAATCTTCCGTTCTCCAGTTTATGTCCATTGCCCCTAGTCCTGTCACTGGACACCATTATTGGGAATGGAGTCAAGAAAGGCAGTAAGGACGGTAATACTTTAAAAAATAAGGGGTTATGCAAAGGAGACAAAAGTTACACAGACATTAACTCAGCAAATCATTAACAAATTGACCTACAATGACAGAAAAGGTGAAAATAAGTAGCATTCCAATTGCCAGAACTTGCAGTAAGAAGCAAAAAGAATTAGAAATTTCTCATTTACAAGAAGACATTTAAAATAATTGGCATTATAGAAATCTAGTGGGAGGATTTGCATGTCTGGAATGCTAAAAAATTTACTTTTAACCTGCTTAAGAGGAACAAAGCAGGTATAATCTAAGTTGAAGAATTACACAATGTATCACAGGTACCACTGCTCAACCTAGGGACTTGAAACTACAGTCCAGAGTGCAAATAATAATAACAACAATAATAACAATAATAATAACAACAACAACAATAATAATAATAATAATGAGTGGAGAGCAGACAGAAAGCTGGTTATACCACCGACATGTTTGTTTGGTTTCTTTTTTTGGCTCTTTTTTTCCACATTTGACATATACGAGTAGATTGAACTCGGTAAACCAGTTAGAAGAGTATATATGTAGATGATAAAGCTATTGTCTTAGTCAGGTTGCTATTCTGAAATTTGCATCTTTTATTTGGATGGTACCTGGGATACGGCTGGACCCTGTCCTTATCTGTTCATCCTTTCAGACTGCCAACTGCTGTTACTGTGGGTGTCTTTTAACCCTTCCGTAAATGTCCATAAATTTTAATTTACTTTTAAAAATCTTTGAACACAGTTGGTTTTCTTCTGCCAAAAGTTTCATTATTTACATTCCCACTTAGAATTCTTTCAAGGTCTAAAAGTTTTACCTGTTTCCATTCTTTCTGAATCCTGTAAGGTAAGATTCATGGATTAGTGTCAGTACTGATAAAAAGGAGACTGTTCTTTTCTTGTATATGAGGAAAGTTTTAGACAACTTCATCTGAAAGAAAAGATCAGACAAAAGAGAAGGAATAAGAACAAATATTGTAGATCTTTCAGAAAAGTTTTAGATGGTCAAAAAGCTACAATCAAGGCAGAGAACTTCTTTGACTAAAAGTTCCTATTGGATAAATTAAGACCACATAGAAGCTAGATATAGAATAAAGAAAGAAGAAGGAATAGGTAAAATGAATATGATGTCTAGCTTAGAGTATAGGAAGGTGTAATAAGGAAGTTAACAATGTTAGATAAAAATCCATGGCAGCAGGGCAAAAAACAAAGCAACTTCCATTTAAGTGTGTTAAGAAAAAAAAAAAAATGAAAGAAAGATGGGCACCCATTTACTGAACAGCTGTTTCTACCTCATTAGCAACAGCCTTTCTATAATCATTTACTGCTTTATATCTGGAAAACGGCAAGACAGAGTACTATGTTAAGTATTTTCATGACAATGATGAAATGATACCCAGGCCAGCAGTAACCAAAGAAGCACACCAAGATATACAGAGAGGATAAACACTTGAGCCAGATAACTTTTTCACAAGTCATGAAATAAATTTTCTGAGGAAGATTCTAGAGAGTTGATTTTCTATCTAAAATAAATTTTGGGCGAGGCCAGAGAAAATACCTGGTGACTGGAAGAGCTGCAACATTGTCCACACTTCAGTAGAAGCAAACAGAATGACAGATGGTGGCTTAATTTGATAGGAATCTCAGGCAAAATAGTGGGAAATAAAACAATCAATTGTAGGAGATGCAGCCCACAGAAAATGAGGCATCTTATATCTGCCATGGCAACACATTCGCCACTGCTGCTCTTTATTCTGCCCAAACGTTTAGTGAATGTTTTTGCTCTGCAGGCAAGAATGAGATACAGCTAATCTCAAAGGTTAAGGCCTTTTTGGCCTTGCCTCCAAGCTTTCTGTCTTTTCTGTGCTCCTTACCCTCTTTTTTCCTTTTTCCTGAGTCAGTGGTCTTTAGCTGTAGCTGGAGATACAGCTTGTTCATTGAACCTTCTTGGTTGGCTGCTATTAGGTGGAGTCTATCTAATGTATTGTAGGGGTTTAATTGATAAAGAATCAGAGGAAAGCAATAATTAACATGAGTCAATGTGATTTTATGGAAAACAAGTCTTGCCAGACAATCGAGTTAATTTATTCAGTGGCTGAAGGTAACTGGCTTGAAGTCTTGAATGGACACATACTTGACTTTGTTCTTTACAAAGTCATGATTGAAAAATGACTGCTCTAAAATATCTTCAAAGCATATGAACTGGCTAATGAGTTGAAATGTTTCTTATAAGATAATAGGCAAAAATGTTGCCTGAAACTTGAAAAACCCTCATCAGCTATATTTTCTAGAGCTCCAATGCACAGCAGCTTGCTCATAACCTAAGCAATGAGCTAAAACATGAAACAAACTCAATTATACAGAATGTTTGCATGGTAGTATCAGCAGACTGTAAATAAGGTGCAACGCATTTGAGAACTCAGCAGAGAGCAGATATGCAGAATCCTCACTGAGATAATCTCCAAGCTGAGCACATTCAATCATGGAATCAAAGAAACATTCACTTGACTAACTGCAAATGCAAATACAGACTGTACCAAACTTGCATATGTGGTATGGACTGTTGCACCCAGGGTTCCACTAGGTTCCCAAGACTGCTCACAGTGGTGAACCTGAAGAATGGAGAGCATGTTGGATAGTCAGAGGTGTGGAGGGAAAAAAAAAAAAGAAAAAAGAAAAAAAATGACTGCAGTATTCAATAAAACATCTTAAGTTAGCTTCTTAGTTTGTGAGAGAGAACCATTACTTAAAATGGGAAGTTTTCAGATACAGAAAAGTATGGTCTGAGTGCACCACAGCATGAATCAGACACTGAGTGGAAAAAATGTTAGCAAGGGTTTCAAACTGTAAACTTGGTTTGAAAAACAGAGTGAACAAGTAGATAAAACTCTTACAAGGATAAGGCTGTAAGAGACTGCACGGCTTATAAAATTCAGCACACCACAATTTCAGCAAGTTGGTGTGGCACAGGGGTATCCCTGGGCTCTCTTCTAAAGAACTTGGGTAACCCAGCTTGGAAGGGACGCCAGGAGGTCCTCACTGCAACCCGCCTGCTCACAGCTGCAGCAGCAAGAAGGACAGACCACGCGGCCTGGGGCTTTCTGCAGCCCGATCTTGAAAAACCTCAAGCACACGGACCCCCACTGCCTCTCTTGGCAACCTGCTTCACTCTGCACTGTCGCCATGGGGAAAAGGTTTCCCTTTACATATAATGTGTGCTTCTCCTGTTTCAACTCAGACACATAGTCCCTCATCCTGCTGCCCTGCTCTGCTGTGGAGAGCCTGTCTCTTTCTTCTCAGTGACCTGACTACAATGAGATCAGTTTTTGACTATTCCGTTCAACAAATTTACTCTATGATCTGACGTGGAAAGTGCTAATGTTGAGTTGTATTGAGTTCCAAAACCTTTGTCCTGGCAACTTACACTTAAATGTCATGAGGCATATGCATTAAATGAAAACATCTCAAGATAATTCTTTTTGATTACTAGCTACTCTTCAAAGCAGTTATTTCAAAAATACATTTAATAGTAAATAGTAATTTAATAGTAGATAGTAGATCAAATGTCTCTTCATTTCTGGAAAGTGAAAATATTTGTTGTTCATATTATGTGTCACACACAAAAATGTCTCTGAAATATGTTTCCCTCCTTCAGCTCTACTTTCTATACCCAGTGCAAAACATTGTTCCCAATATAAGTTGCTTCTTAAAAATTTGCTTCAGATTAAAATGATTAATAATCATTACCATGGGGTTTTTTTCCAGTGTTGGAAACAATGGAAACATTACAATAGAGATGTTAAGTTCCCAGAATGCTTCCTCTGAAATGAGAATCAGATTCATCCAGAATGAATAAACCATGATATGCAGTGCACATTGTGCTCAGAAAAAGCAGTTCTCTTCTGCTTTGAAAGGGGCTTTATTAACTAATTACACAGTAATAATGAGAACATGCTGATCCTAGGGATTAATGACCAGAAGGGTGTGATTGTTTCTGTGCACACCTTGGCCCATTAGCTCTCAGCAAGCCCCTAGTTATTAATCCTCAGGAAATTGCATTGTTCTTATTGGCATATTAAACTGCATATGTGAGAAGAGCCTTCAGGTTTATGGATAGATTAATTTTATCGGCTACTGTAGAAACAGCTAGTGTGTAGAGCAAAGGGAATGAACGTAATGTATATCAAATTAATTGGGGATAGTCCCTGAACTTTCTATTCACGTGATAATCACTACAGATTTTCTGGTGGTAACGTGTCTGATTTAATTTCACACCACTGTACCTATAACCAGTAACATTTTCACATTGCTGTCTGCTGCCCTTCTTTTTTTTTTTTTTTTTTTTACCAGTGATATATACAGAATTTGGCAACTTTAGAGCTTACTGATTTCAAAATAGCAACGGCAGTCATTCATAAAATTACACAAAATTTGAAGAAAGGAAGGAAAGGAGTGAGTTGAATTTTTCTTGCTGCTGGTAGGGCTTGCTTTCATGCAGAGAAGTTACTCCTGTTAATTAACAGCAGTGAGAACCATGACCCCAAAAGCTCCGGGTGAGTAGTGGAATGGCAAGCCTTCACAGCTGACAGCCCTCTTTCCAGAGGGAGACAACCATTAAGAAAAGGCACAGCCTCTTTCCTACTGAATATGTTCTTCCTTCAACATAATTTTCCACAACATAAAATATAATAGAACTGCTTTATTAAATCCCAGCTAGACTAAGTAATTTCTTCCAATATGATTTTCTAAGGCAAACTAAAAGGAGCTGAACATCTCCCCAGACTTGAAGCACACTGGTAGTGCTGCTACATGTAAAACTACATCTAACGGCTTTGTCTTGTGGTCAGCAGCATGAGGGGGTAGCTTCTGCAGCTCAGCAGCTTATTCAGCATTGTTGTTACTTGAGGTTTAACCAGGGCATGGGCTGCTACTGGCAGCAGTGGCTTGGTCACATGTGTAAGCATGATGTGGCACCATCTTGGTAACTTTTCAGACAAGCACAAGTGACACATATGCTCTGGACTTGTGCCATTTTGTAGAAACAATAGCCTTCTCATTTAAGTAAGAAACAGTGTCAAAGCATCAAAAGAAAGCAAGGCTGAGTGAAATAATGGAAAAGCTGCTACTCTTCCAGGCAGTGTAGAAATATGATAGTAAGTGATTTTATGGCGGCTTTCATCCAAGCTGCTCCAAGGGCTTTAATTAAACATATATTGGATTATTTGTCTGCCATTTGTAGTTTTAGAAAACAATAATTGATGCTTATGCATTAAGTTTGATTTTATCCAAGAAGGCCATAGATTCAAAAGCAAATGGTATTTTCCCCATCATCATATTATCCCAGTCCCTTACAATCATTCATTAATATAATCTCATTTTATCTGGATAAAAGACAAAAGCAGTATTTCAAGCCATCATTTTACAGATGAGATAGCAAGGTCCAGAAAGAATTAAAAATTGGACAAGAGGAGCCCAGTGGTAAAGCCTGAGGGCAACACCTTAATCAAAGGCCACCCCATCTTCCTGCTGGCTTGGCCCATTCCCTTGCCCTACAAGAGGGTGTTGTATATATATATATTTTTTGAGAGTAGATTAAGTGTCTATTTTTTTTTTTTTTTTGGCAGGCATTAGAATCATAGAATGATGTGAGTTGGAAGGGACCTTAAAGATTGTCTAGTTCCTCCCCTCCTCACCACAATATTGGCTGCAGTACCCATCCCTGATCTTAAAAAAAATGTGCTATTCGCTTCACAGTCAGGCTCATCCTCAGCCCACTCTCTCGTCTTCCTACAAGGATACTCAACTGAAGGTGTCCTGTACATCTCAAGAAACTAAGAACCCGTTCCAGGAGTATTATCTTATCATAGAATCACAGAATGGTTTGGGTTGGAAAGGCCCTTAGGATCATCCACTTCCAAACCCCCTGCCATGGGCAGGGACACCTTCCACCAGACCAGGTTGCTCAAAGCCTCATCCAGCTTGGCCTTGAACACTTCCAGGGATGGGGCATCCACAGCTTCCCTGGGCAACCTGTGCCACTGCCTCACCACCCTCTCCGGGAAGAACTTCTTCCTGATACCTAATCTAAACCTCCCCGCTTTCAATTTAAACCTGTTACCCCTTGTCCTGTCACTACAGGCCCTTGTAAAAAGTCCCCCCCAGCTTCCTTGTAGGCCCCCTTCAGGTACTGGAAGGTGCTATAAGGGCTCCCCGGGAGCCTACTCTTCTCCAGGCTGAACAAGCCCAACTCTCTCAGCCTGTCCCCATGGCAGAGGTGCTCCAGCCCTCGGAGCATCTTCGTGGCCTCCTCTGGACTCACTCCTACCAGTCTATATCCTTCTGATGTTGAGGGTTCCACAGCTGGACTCAGTACTCCATCTTCCCTAAACCATGGAGCTTTCACCATGGATGGATGGTGAAGTCCCTAAACCAGAGAGTTTATCATTATTCTAGCAATGACTTTGTAGGTGATGAGAATGATTTTGAACTCTGTTCTGAAATTGAGGAGGATGAAATGCTGTTAGCAAATCACGGATGGGAATAGCGGATGTCAGCCATCGTTGTTTATGAGGCATGTAGCTGCATGCTGTACAATCTCAGGCTTCCTGTAGTGTTCATATTAAGACAGAGGAAAAGGAGTTGTGAGACTCTATACTAGACATGACAAGAATGTGAATCAGTAGAGAGATCTCTTCCTGGTAAAAACTTTCTGGAAACCCTGAAAACTTCCTGACCAAAACACAAAACATGAGAACAATGCTATAGTCTTCTTTTTGTAGCCTGCTTCGAGGTTCTCAAAATACTGGTGAGACTTTAAGTTCATCCTTTAAATTATTTCCTAATACTGGTACAAAACTATTAACAATCATGTACATCTTGGCTGGGTAAAAATTCTGTTGACTGCTTTCTACACATCCATTCAGATTTTCCAAGCTCTGAGGTTTCTGCAAAAAAAGGGAAGGAAGGAAAACCATTGCTATCTCTACAGAAATATGGCATAAATGTCTTGTCTCACAAGTCCCCTAAGGATGAACAATGGGAGGGAGAGAGGGAGGGAGGGAACAAAGGGGGAGAAATAGTGCTTGGGTGACTCACCTACACAGCTGGAAGTATCTGCCTAACCAGGATCCTCTGTTCATGGAGGTCCACAAGTCCTCATATAAGGTCTTTAACACTCATTGGTATCAAAGTCCTGCCAGAATCCTCTCCAAGCATCTGCTTTTGGTGCCTCCAGCTTAAGGCCAGCAGCAAGCTGCCAACGACACCAGCAAACCCTCATCCGAAGGCAAGGGCTGGGGTCCTGAAGATGAGCCCACCTTTGCACTGGGCTATCACCATGGTGGGGATGGCAGCCTGTCTCTGGGCAGTGGCAGAAGGCCATCAGCATGAGCGCTATATAGTGACAATTACAGGCTTGCAGAGGGCAGGTCATTCACAGCTTTCCACAGAGGCACTGGGACTCTTGGTCATCCAGGCCATGTGGCCTCCATGCTGTAGACAAACTGAGATTCAGTGGACCACGAATAACCTTCTGGGTTTCTGTCTGAGAGGGCAGGTCTAAATTTCAATAAGGCCATTTCTTGGGTTTTGTTACCTCTAAGCAAAACCCACTTTAGTTTTGCCTTAGAAACAAGAAGAGGACCCCTGCAAGCGTAACTGACAGCCAGCACTAATTACCAGTGTGTCACACAGAGCTGTTACAGTAGTTAGGATTTGTCTGATACAGTTGTGCCTGGGAGAGAGATTATTTATGTACCTGTTGTAACTGAAAACACAGAAAGACATCAAGAGTGTTCAGTTGTGCTTAGTTTGAGTCTGAATGAGTTTTCTGCAGGGATGCCGATCTCTGAACTTTTTTCTTTCCTGTTTCAATATACTCATTCCAAAACAATGAAGAAATGTGGGGCCATTGAAGAAGTGCGGCTGGGTTTGATCCTGACATGGTCAGAATATGTAGTATTTCATCAGTGTATCAACATGCTAATCTCTCTGGTAGAGAATTCTTTTGGATGACGTTTTTTCCAGCAATATCCTGTCTCAAGGCTTTCAAAGAAAAGGTCAGTTGTCTGAACTGTCCTTTGCTAGGTGATAGTTCTCATGTTTCTGAGATTTAATCCTCAGCCAAAGATAATGGAAAACCTTCTGATTGTGGCTAGATAATTTCAGCATAACATATTAATTATATAATTTAAAAAATACTATAAATTTTTCAGTTGGATAAAAAGCATAGAGCTTCCTTGAACTGCATAGCTCAGAAAGGGTGTAAGGGCTCCTTTTGCCACCTGCAGAAATACAAACATTGGTAAAGACAAGCTATCTCCTTCACAGAATAGTAAGAATGGATGGCAGACACCTCCACCTTAGAAATATGACGACACCAAAGTCTGGTATGTGAGGATGCCCACAGCTGGAACAAAGCATCAAGAAACATTGCACGGCAGTCACTTGGCCTTTCTAAATCATGACTGGGTATCGAGAGCAGCCCTGAGGAGAA